>NW_020955225.1:1544471-1671483 GCF_003031625.1 Empidonax traillii
AAAAAAAAAAAAAAAAAAAAAAAAAAAAAAGGCCTGTTTGCTGCATCAAAAATAAGTAGGCAAACCCATTTTTAAGAACCTTCTAAATATTGAGGAAACCCTTATGATTTTCAGACAGGGTAAAATAAATCTTGCATGGTATGTGAAGATACAAGTTGGCAGAGCAGCTAAAGGATCACTTCGAGAGAAGCAAAAACTAGACAGTGTTAGTCCAGTCATGGCCTCAAAACTTGTCTTTTTCTGCATATCAAATATATTATGCTAAGAGGTGAACTTAATCAAAATTTGTCTCATAGTTTTCCATAATCTCTTGTTATTACTAAAAAAGGTAGTTAAGTGATTTCAAGGAATTCCCACTCTGCTTGCAAGTAATATCAACATGGTCACCTTTGCTATGTTTTCTATGTCCTCTCAGGCAAGATTTTTTTTTCAAGGCTGAATCTCTTGGAAAACTTTCAACAAAATACAATCTTTGTGGAGTGTGTTAGGACTTTTCTAGTCATCCTGTCAATGCTCTCAATTAGGGACCATAAATAATTCCATTTTTATTATCTTCCTTGTGCATTTTTTAATTCCCTAAGGCTCTGTTTTGAGTTCTAAGCTTTTGTGTATTTACATGCATCCCAGGGGTGTTATTTTCCAACAACCTTACTTCAGTTTTCACTGTTATGCAGATGATGTAAAAAAAAGGTTTTGGCATTTTCTCTGATCACTCAAAAACTATCTGGGCTCACACTTTTTCTTTAAAACTCTACCATCCAGCTCATCTGTTTTGGTTGGGTTTTTTTTCTCTGAAACATTGACAAGACTGAAACCCTTTTTCCCACCTTTCTTTGGTTCATAAAGTTTTTTTCCTTCTCTACTATTTACAGTTCTTATGAATTAATATCAATTTAAATAGTATTTCAGCCCAAGAATACTGAATTTTCTGGTTGCAGTTCACCTTTTAAGTCACCAGATAAAACATATTGCATTGCACCATCTCAGCAAAGACTTCTAATAACTCTCTGACACACATTTGAAGGTGCTGTTGCCATCATTCCTTTGCAAGATATAAAATGGAGGTGATTATTTTATTCATGTCTTGGTAACAGAACAGATCCATGGATTGCAACAGATCAGCTGAACATATTAGTCACACTGACATCTATTGATAGAGGTTCAGTACATGCTATCAGAAATTCCATCAGCCTTTGCCTTGAGTAATATTTGAGTAGATACATGAAGAGGTCACAGAAATAAGTAATTTCTATTTGTCACAGAAACCCCAGTTAATTATTTACCCCCTCATTAAAGGTATAATCCAGCTTTGCCTTCCAGAGATAACATAAAACCCTTAGAAATTGTAAACGTGTTATCACCAATAATAGGCAGTTTCTTTTTCATCTATCCACATAGATTTTATGTTAAAACCTAATCCTAATCAATACACATGATACTTTTAATTTTAAAAAAACTCCCATATACAGGTATGTTTATGTGTAGATTTCTAATAATAACGGGTGAGATCCAGCATTAAGGAAAACTCAGAGAACTACATATAAAATAGAGCACTTCCCCCATTTTCTCGCTCTGTTTCAAAATATTTTCATCTGTTTACAGCTCACAGTGCATTAATGATAAAATAAAATAAAAAGCCTAACACGATAAAAAAGTAGAGGTGCCTACTCTGAGTTGTGCATGGATTGTTAAAGAACACAAAAGAAAAATACCTAAGTGCATCTGTTATGGCAAATCCATTTCATAGAATAAAATTCTGTACCAGACACTATTACAAGGGGTATTCAGAGATGCAATAATATTTTAAACACCAGGATACACCATAAAGTATTTCAGAGAGATTTAATCCAGCCATAATACATAACTGGATAAGAAAAGCTAACTGTGCATATATAATCAATAATGTGATATCTGCCAGTTTAATAGGATATATAAAACCTTTATATTCCCTTCCAAAGTCTCACTCAAAAAAAAAAAAAAAAAACCAAACCAAAACCAAACAAACTCAGCCACTCTCTTGCTGAGCTTACCAAAGTGGTCATTAAAAACCCTAAAGTTAGAAAGATGCCATATTTTACATAATGTAAAATAATTACTGAATTACTCTATTTTTCAGAACTTCCCCCAACGCAATTTGATTGAACATTATTATAAAATGGCTTTTGCAATTAAACTTACTGCAACAAAGAAGTAATTTGCAAAGGCTGATAGAAATACACAGGCATTTTTCTTTTGCCCCTAAATTGGTTTCATTACACAGCTCTAGTTACCATCTGGGAAAACCTCAAAACTCTCCATATCTTAGGAGGTAGAACTTATTATAAGGCAAATGTAATTATTTAAAATATTGTCTTACAGGACCTCTCCCCCCAGAATAGTTCTACAGGAGCAAAAGTCAAGGAGATAAGACTGCTACATTCCCCTGGCAATGCTACACCTCCAAGCTGGTACCTTTTGAGAGAAAGAACATCAGCAGACTCCAGTTCTACAGGTCCAAGGTGCAGGTTAATCAAACCAAAGTTCATGCAATTCACAAGCCCTGTTTCTAACAGGAATAGTGACCAACAGCTCCTTTCTCTGAAGGACTCACTCCAGTCTCATAAATTCCTGAGAGATATGGTGTGTCTGCAAATACTTTTTCAGAAAAAAAAAAATTAAAGTGTACTCCCTGTGATAAGTAAGACAGGAGATACACGGGCTGCCCTTCAACCCAAACCATTTGAGAGTTCTATCATCCTCCCAAGGAACCCAAACCAGAGACATCATTAAATGGCCTTGACACTCATCTGGGGACCTGCTGACCCCACTGTCCCCTACTACTCCATGGATATGCCTGCATGGAGACTAATCATGGTTTAGGAACAGCCCTGAGACAGGAAAAGAAAACATTTATAGTTTTGTGGTAAGAGGACTTAGAGGATTTAGGAATCAGGGCGATTTGTGTCACTTCTTTTTGATTTCTGCAGCTAACAGTTCATGTCATGTCATGTGGCTGCTGGAGAAGAATGAAGTCCAGCACGTAAAAAGGCAAAGAACTTCAGCACACTACACTCTGCTACAAAGAGATAGTTCATTTCTGACAAAATTGGACTCCAGCACAATAATACCAGTGGTAATAATAGCTATTAGGATGATGATAATAATATAAATAAAATGTTGCATATATAAAATATAATATAGAGATAAATAAATAAATACATAAATACATAAATAATGGGAGAAATATCAATGAAAGTGTTTGCAAGTGGCAAAGAAAGGGTAGCTCAGGTCATCTTAAATTGGATATAACCAGTTCATGTCTATAAAGTGAAGGACAAAAAAAAAAAAAAAAAAGTCTAATTAGAGACTATGTTTTGGTGGTAAGGACAGTTAAGCACGAGAACAGATGGGCTCTGGAATCCCTGAGATCTCCATCTCAGGCTAGAGAACTGACAGGCAATCATCCAGGCTTTTAATTGTCAGCAAACCCCATCACAGTTTGGCCAAGGCCAACTAAGGCACTGGCACAAAATGTCTACGCATGGTTTAGGGGATTGTAAGAGCTAAAAATAATTCACAGTTGGTAATATTGGTCAGGCAATCCTGTTTCTAGAGGAAGAGAGTTTGGCCATCTGCAAGTAAGCCATGAAGTACCATTTCATCTCAGGGCCAGACAACAGAGCCTGGCTTATCTTACCTATTAGTACAAATGAAGTTTCTAAAATCCTTCATAGCCTGATTTTCCAACAGTTGTGTGATATGTCTGATGCCGTTCACTAAGATGCAATCATAAAGCAATGTTAAAAAGAAACCCATTAGGTGAATTTTGAGAAGAAATTATGAAGTAGGATTTATTTATAAAATTACCTTGATTTCTCCTCAGTTTCTTCCTTCCTCCCTTAATTGATCAACCAAAGTTCCTGTTGTTGCTGTTTGCTCAGAACCAAAGCACATTACACAATTTCCTGAGGTTTTGTAAATATATGGGTAAATATACTTTTAAATGGAAGACAATAACAAAAAGACGAAACCCACATCTAGCCCTGATAGCAATACATGAGCCTAATATTGTTATAAATCAAACTATGGGAACAGTAGAACACGGAATCTAACATAGTGTGTTTAAAATCTGGATTTTTATCCTTTTAATGATGTGTCCATTGTGCCTGCAGATCTTGGCAAATCATGCTATCAAAACTAATAATGTAAAAACTCATCATTAGTTTGAGAAGTTTAGTTTAAAACAGAGAAGACAAAGAAAACTATAGATTTATGTTTTCCTTTGAGGGGGGCCTGTGAGCTACACAACACTGTTGAAGCTGTGTCACAGTCACTTTTTCTTCAAACATCCTAAGTGACTGGCTGAAAGAAGGGCAGCTGGAATTAAATCTCCTTGTTTTTGTTCAGCTGGGCCAGGCTGCCATGTCATGGCAGAGTAACTCTGAGTGATCCATGAGCATATTTCCTGCTGTTATGAATAGCAACATGGAACCAATGAATTCTTCTCACTCAGTTGACTCTGAGTTGAACACTTTAAAGGCTTATAGAGGAAGGAGCTGTGTCTACCTGAATGTCCTGGGACTGCTCAGACCCCTACACTGAGGTACAAAGCACACCAGGTTTCAGTAGAGTGTGAGGATAAGAAGGCACCAAGAACAAGGGCAGCTGTCAGAAAAGCAGCCTCAGGCAAAAGTCCTACCTGTCTCCTGGAAAGACAGACATGACAGGAGTCCAAAACATCCCAAAAATAGTATGGAAACATGCAAAATTTCCCATTAAATCTGAGAGAGAAACACTGCTTTTGTTAATAGCTTTTTCCTGAACGGAAATTGCATAATTTGTACCCTTTGTTCGGGACAATAATTAATCCTGTGTAAGTGTACTCAGGAGAAAGTTCATTACAATTTAAGTTCCCAAATATCCTGGAAAGTTAACCTCTAGTGATGGCCCTGCCTGTAGGGCTGAACTTCTCAAGAGGACTGTGAAAGCCTGGAATCCCACTCAGCTATCTCTCCACAGACAAACTATTTAACAAGAACATATAATATTTTAATCAAAGATCAGTAGTTGGCCCACAGTTTCCAAAGGGGGGACCAAAAGTGGGAGGTGAACAGAAATACCTGACAGGCCAGCTCGTCTACTTTCAACTACAGCACTGGTCACATGCTAAGCCAGAAACCTGCACTGTTCCTTGTCCTGGAATCACACTCAATACAGACATTTTGAAGTGAATATCACATTCTTCTTCAGGAGATTATTTTCTTTCATACCTAATCTCTCTTAGTTAATCATATGTATCTCCATCTTGATTTCCAGTTATTAAGAAAAAAAGAGTGATGAATCAATAACATTTTCTACAATAGTGCTGCAAACTTCCAAACATCCAGATAGACTTGATACTGCTTTTGTATTATAAAAGAAGAGGTATTTGGAGTTAACAAGAGGTATATGTCTTACAGATTTTTTGATGTATTTCCACCTATTCAAACATTCTCAGTTCACAGAGTCAGTCAGAAGCAACATGGCAAAGAGAATTAAAGAGGATATTTATCTTTTCTTTCAAGATCACAAAAAGGAACAATATTCCACTATCAACATGTTGCTAAGTCTGCATTACCAAAAATGCAGGAGGACATCAAATACTTCTTTTCTGCAGGATTATCTATATTTTCTTTATAGGTAAATCCCTACTGTATCTAGCTTTGTGCTCTCCAGCAGGCTGCAGTTCACCTTTCACACAAACATAGCAAGATATATTTAATCTTGTTCTCCTCAGAATCAAGAAACAGTACATATCTTTACAACCTTCATAAATAGTTCATAGTGGGTTTGTTTAGCTAAATTGTTTAGCTAATTCCATTTTCCTTCACTCCATTAAAGGTTTGGGGTTTGCCATATCAGCTAGAGATTCTAGCTGGAACAGTGTGAAGGGTTCTTCATAACGCAGAATGAAAACTGGTTTCCTGTCAGATGGAGCTACCAAACTGCTGGATAGACAAGATTTTATTCTTCAGAAAATCTCCAGTCTGAAGCTTCAGGAAACACTTCAGATCTGTGCAGCCAATAGTGACTTTAGGGAGATCAGTTAAACATGGAAAGCAAAAGGTCTGATGTATTATTTATGAACTATGGAAAACACAGAGCACTAGACTCTTGTCACCTGCAAGTGGACTAGATGACTGTCCCGGATAAGCTGACTAATGGCGAGGACACAGAAAAATATTTATCATTTTTATGGATTCATTTATTATTTATGAATTTAGGTTGTAATATAACTGGACAGAGCAAGACAAAAATGGAGCCAGGCACAAAGTGAGATTCTACACAAATTCCTCCATGAGTTCCTGACTCCTCACACCTGCAGTTCCAGAGAGGCATCTCTTCCCAGCAGACTGCTGCTCAAAATAATCCATGTAAAACAATGCAACAATTCTGCAAATTAAACCAAACTACAATGGGACTAAACTCATTTGCAGTTGTGTCTCTGTTTTGAACAAGAATTTGACAATAGCTTTTCAAAACTAAAAAGCCAGAACACAACCCACCAATTTTATAGCCTGTGCTGAAACAAAACAGAGCAAAATAATAATAAAAAACAACCAAACAAACAAAAAAACAAACCAGCATAATTAACAGCATGAAAAGCTCTGTTATACCTTAATGTTCTGAAATCAGAAGTTGTTTTTACAGGAGATCTGATGGGCTATTCTTGATGTCATTCATCTCATTGGTGAGGCTTAATTACTGCCCTGTTGTACAGCAAAACTGTATCCAGCAACCATTCCAGCAGAGAACCACAAACTATGCCTTAGCCTTATCTAAAAAGAAAAAAAAATTACAATAAAAGACCTTAATCTGCATCCTATCACTTGCTTTTTTTTCCAGCACAGCCACAAGATTTGAACAGCGAATTCAAAATACCCCTATGAACAAACTACATGGACACAGAGACTATTTTCGTCTTCCATTGCATTTTTCCTTTGTGATCTTTCTCCTGCACCAGCTGGGGATTTCCAGGCAGAAGCACAGCACATACTCAGTAAGTTTGTTTTCTAAGTCTAGATACTTAAAAGAACAAAGAAAAAAAGAAATCCAGATGGCATAGATGTCAATGTCAAAATCACCATCCCTTCAATAGTTCTTCATCCAAGGTCTTTTTCATACTCTTTTTCATATCTTCTCACGAATTAATGCAATGTCACGTTGCACTGTTTCATCTCAAAAGACTGTCCTTCAATTCAAATGATAATGTGAAAAACTTGCAAATTACTATAGAAAAAAAATGTATCTTTTGGCATTTGCCATATCTTTGACATTGCAGGAAGGTAACACTGACACCATGTTAAAGGTTATACCCCACTTAACAGCAGTAGATAGTTTCAGCTGTAAATACAAAAGAATTTCTAGCATTTTCTTTAACTAATCTTAAAACATGATACATCTGGCTTGTGTTTTTTAACAGTTTATGAGCTTTAAGCTCGACATCATATCATAGAATATCAAAATCCAAAGAGCCCCATTATTTTTGTCCCACTAAGTTAGGTTTTCGGATTAATTTTAAATTGGAAAAATTCCTATGAAGGTTTAGTTTCCTAAATACAAGTTGAATGTTGCTGTTCTCATGTTCAGCTAAAGCTGTTTCTAGAGAAATATTGAACATTCTTAAAAAGTATTTTTTAAAACACTGCTCCTTTTAAATTTGAGTCGTCATTCTAGGTTGTCTGCTGGGATTATGCACCTTTAGCTGCATTCATTTAAATTATATTTACTATAATTACTATTTCTATACAGTTTTTCATAGCACATAAATTCTTCCCCATCACAACAGAATTTAATAGCAGTTTATATTAACTTGTTTATGATAGTGTTCATTAAAGATTTTAAATGAGCACTCTAAAATTACAAGTATAATGTACAGAAAGCTTAGAAACAATTAAAATGTTTAGCAAAAAATTACCAGCAACTAAGTAGGTTCTTTATATAAAGCAATTCTTTTAAAAAATAAAGCGCAATCATTAACATACTGCCTATATCATGTCTTACTAAGAGCTAACTTAAAATGATATATTAAAAAAAGTCACTTAGGCACTGGTCTGATAATTTGAAATCTTTTTCACTTCAGCCAAGTTCAGATTTTTTTATATATATAGTTATATATTTTTTTTATAGGTAAATATTCATCATGTCCCTCACTCCACATAAACTCATGAAAATAGGGTTCTCAGAGCCAGAAAATGTTTTATACTAAAAGAAATACTTTTACATTGCAGTGTGTGGAACACTTATCATTAAAGTGTGCTTCTTGTGTCCTTCACATGGCTCAGTGGCTGAGCTGCTGCATCCTGCATAGATTTAAGTGGACTATAATAATGATGATAATCATTGTGGTACAATAAAAATGCATCTTTCCAATAAAAATGCTTATATATAAAACCCCATACAATATGTGACAGGATCACCGCATTCATTGTGGAAATACTCCTAGACAAGAGAAGCAGAATTGTGCTATGTCTGCAGACCAGATACAAAAACAAAAATAATTACAAGTATTATGCCAGTAGCCACCTTCAGGGATAGAGAAGAGGGAGAAAAATGTCTACATCATTCATTTAAGTTCTTTCATTAATGCATCTGCCTTTTTATTTTCTAAGGGTTGTCTCATGAACTTTCCTTACAAAACCCACAGGCTACACCCTGACATTGATTTATAAACAGAACTCTCCAGTGAAAGCAAAGAGGAAACTTGTTTATAAATGTATGTTGTAATATCGTCAAAAATTTAGGAAAAGCTTCTGAATTTTCTAAGAACATCAGACAATCTTACCCAGACAGGATTCACTTCTGCAGCAGAAAATGTAACCAGGACATTAAAGGACACTGAAGAGTTCTTGAAACCTTTTTCTCACACTTCTGATACTTCCAGTAAAACAGTTTTTTGGAGTGCTTTGATTAACTCTTCCTTTTCTCAGTTTGACAGAAAGCTGCACACGGATGAACCACCCTTCCAGCCAAAGGGCTGGGGAAACACAGGCACACCAGACATTCCCATTTCTTTTTGCTTCCAGTCCCAAAACTCGTCACAGTCGGTCGATGGGAACACAGGGAGCGTCAAACTTAGCAGAGAAAAGACACAGCTCTGTGTGCTGCTGGATCTTACACATAGAGGGGGAAAAGTAAAAGTCAAAAACAAAGAGATGGAGCTACAAACACCTAAAGTGTAAAATCCTGCTGTGTGAATTCCAGGTGAAAAAATGCAGGTGAAATCCTATTGATTGCACTAAAGAGTCATGTAGGAAGAAATAACTCATTCATTAATTTCGGCAAAATCAGATACCTCACTCAAACACTGTTTAATAAATGAATTTTCCTGTCAGCCAACATTTACATAATGTATGAACTGCTAATCCAATCAATAAATAAAAAAAAAAAAAAATAAGCTTGATAAAATGTTTTATTTAAAAACACTAAAAAAACACAAACAAACAAACACTGCACAACCAAGCCTGAACTGGAATTAAATTGGGGTTTGAACAGAAAGAAACCTTTGAGATTTTGCATTTAATAAGGTCCAGAAAAAAGACTAATTTCCAGAAGAAAAATGAACTGAAAAGACAATCTCAGGACTTGGCACCCACTGAATGCACACTGTACCATATAAATATGTGTTGAATTCTGTGCATTACAGACTGTTTCTGTGCTTCATGGGGAAGAAAACTCATTTCAGGTCTCATGTGGGACAACTGCAACTGGGGGTTTCACTGCAAACTGTGGACAAGAAAGGGCAAACTAACACTTGTGACACCTCCTCCTTACCTGAAACTTGTTTGAAACTTCCTCCTGACACTGAGAATAGTGTTAAATCCAGGAAGAAGAACAAGAGGCAGGAAAAGGAAGAAAAACAGCCTTCAATATTCTATACTGAGGAAAAAGCCACTATATAAATCAAAAGGCTGACTTATCAGGATAGAGTTTTTTAATAGGAAAAATATCAAGGGGAGCATACCATATGGATCAAAGTGCTCTCCACATATGTTACTTTTTTTCATTTGAAAAGTAACATATGTGAGGAGATGCAGAAGAAGTCCTTTCTGAAGATCTCATCTGTGTTATTTTTAATTGGAATGATATTAGATTTTCTATCTAACTTAATAGCAAATGACAGTTGCTGCTTCACTAAATATTACTGTCAGCTACAGATTGACGGATTTGGAGTCTGTTTTCTTGAATATGAAAGTTGGACCCTTGAGTAGCTAAAATAACTGCTAGAAAAGAGGACTGAAGACTATACAGTATTAAACACATTTAAGCCATGGAATATTATATATTTATGTTATAATTTCACTGGGTGTTTAGGTTCAAAGGATCACACAGCTTCAGCAAGGCCAAAAGATGCATAATCAAAGATAACCATTTAGAAAATCACAACTCTACACCTCCAAGCACAGTAGCTTCTAGATACTTTATGTGAATGCTCTGAATTGACTGAAAGTCTACTGCTAATAAATCTACCAGCAGAGCCCTCCAGCCTCCAGACCTGCAAGTGCATAATCCAGTAATGTCTGCTATAGAAGAATACTCTTTTCATGTCAAGATTTTACTGCTGCTGCTAATCAACTTGAAAAAGTTCTGCATGTATCAGTATTATCTGTCCATCTCAATATAAAATGGGCCTCTATGAAAATATTTGGGTGCTTATGAGGAAGTTTGAGAGATTTGACTCAGGTAGACAGCTATAAAAATCCATCTTAAGCCATAAATTACTTTGTTTTCTGAAGAAAAAAACAAGACTCATTAACAAAAACAACAACAACAAAAACAAACAAACAAAAAAACCCACAACACATAAGCATTGTGATATATGGATCTTCTGAAAGGTCCTAAGTCAGGTACTCAGCTGAAACCTTAACTAGAACTGATATGGGGCTAAGAATGATGCCAATCCACTGCATAACAAGTGGCTGCTTTCTGTGAGCCAGTGTCTGGGCCAGCTCAGTTCCATTAATGTTTTACTCCATTATCTGAGAGCTGACATCTTTTCAGTAATTACTGCAGATGATACCACCTCTAGTGTAATTAAAGAACGATTATTTAGAGTGAAGTGAGCCAAGATCATCCCCATTCTCTGTTTAGGCCAAAGCCAAAGAAGGGCTTGTCAAATAAAATGGATGTTTTGCATTAGGGAGCAAAAGAAGGGTGATGTAAAGAGTCAAGTAATTTGATGGGCAACGTTGCAGTGGAATTAATTCAATATGTTCAATGGGGTCAGTTCCATGTGCAGTAATATTGGACAGATGGGGATGATGGCTCTGTACTTCCAGTGCCTTTGCATTAGTGATTCAGTACTTACAAAGCAAACCTCAGACAGTTCCTGGCCTGTTGCCCAGCCAGGGAAAGACTAGAAGCAAAACACATTAAATGCTCCTGCAAAACTACATCCTCTGCAACCCTTCTGAAACAAACCTCTTTCAAAATGACCCCTTGGACACCCACCAAAAAAATAATCAACATTGTAACATGAGCCCATAAACTTCTGGATTAACAGTTAAATAATGATGAGCGAGAACTGAAAGGAGCAATTTGCTTTGTGTGAATATTAATGAGGGAGGGTTTGATGCATTCTTTGGTTTTGACTGTAACTAGGTATAAGGACTAATTACATCTCTTACTTAAAGCATAAATTTCAGGTTTTGAGAAAATACTGAACAGAAGAATGGATGCCCTCTATCAGACACAGGAAGGTAAGAGATCACAGCTGACCAAAACGTACATAACTGAGCAACCATGTCTGTCCATTTACTAAACTAAAAGCACTGGGAAACATTGAAATGTCCTCTGTGAACACAGAACACCAGAATTCTCAGAGCTGAAACTTAAATACATCCTCTACCTGCTATCCTCAAACCACAGCATGACCATTCCCACCTTTTTTTTTTCTTATCCTATGTCTTATGCAGCAGTTCCACACAAGTAGATCAATACAGTACGCCAAGACACAGCTTTGTGGCTGGATCAGGCACAGAGAGGATGTTCCTCTCTCTCTCAAGAAGAGGAAAGAACTGAACCAGTGCAGCCTCTCACATCATTCTAAACTCTCAGTTACTTCATAATGAGACTGAGAGGCATCTTTTATCTGAAGTTTATTCTGCTTCATTTGCCTCAGGAATGGGCATCAGATCAAGCAAAAGTATAGATGAGCATCTAGACCACAGAACACCATGAGAGAGGGCTTGTTAGTGTGCCAACATTACAAACAAGTGCATAACAGTAAACTGAAAGTGCCTATAGACTGTATGCAATAGCTGAAGATTACTGATTTCTAAATTTGACTCGTGGAATTATGTGTTCTGCCTGGGTGATATTGTAGACCTTGAATGTGTCCTTCAAAATGCATAGCACAAAAATTGGGCCACATATATATTCCAACAAAAATCTGAGTTAAGCTAGGACAAGCTACAGAGGGTCACCCCTTGTACAGCATACTTTTTCTTCAATAACATTTCTCTATCAATGCTGCTTTCAGTGAGCAAACAACACACCACGGAAGGCAAATGAGAACCTCTGGATGCAGAATTGGCAACAAGAGCTGAAGTATGCTGTTCAGCCTGTATATTCATTTTGTCTTACAGCCAAACACAGGATATATTTTGTATGAGAATGTCTCAGAGCAACATTTGCAGCCATTCAGGATCCTGCTTAATGTAGATCAAAGTCTAGTGTCAAAGTTCTCTGCATAATACATATCCACAGAAAGCAGCATCTTGAGAAATAACACCCAGTGCATGTTTCTCTTGCACTTAATGGGATTTTAGTACATGATTTACATTTGTTTATTTAAAGAAACATCATATATCTGATTTGTAACAGCACTCAGCAGCTCTCAGTAGACAAGAATAAAATCTATGACCTCAAACAAGAAATAAACATTCCTGATACTTCTAAGATGCCCATGGAAATCATACTGTCCTGCACAGAAAATTAATTTGGAGATCATTACTAGTCAGGAATCACTAAACTTTAGGATTGAAGTATCAAAAGGAAGATGATACACTTCTGACTTACATGTACTTGTTCTCATGAAGGTGTGTTTCACATCCAGAACCAAAATGTAGACATTAGGGAATTTAGAAGGCTGATCGTTTTTGCCATTTCCATTCCCTTAAGTTACCAAGATAAACTAATTGCAGCATATATTATATGTTTGAAATGAAATGTCAAACCTGAATGTTAGCAAAATTGATAAAGTCAAAATGTTACATTGTAATTATACATTAATTTTGAATTGTCATAATCAAATGAAGCAAATTATGACAAAATTCTGTATGACAACTCTCCCAATACCTCTACTGAATTAAGAAAAATCTCACATATATCCCTCAAAGCTCTCAAGGTAGGCAGTTCTCTAGCATTAAATATAGCACTGGTACAAGGATCATACACTTTCATCTGCAGGCATTCACTTGAGGATTTTGTTTTCTAGATGAAATAAAAAGGTATCCCTTATATCCCCTGTGATTATCATGGAAATGACTGACATGAGCAAGTATTCACTGGGAATACTGCTTGGAGTAGGATTTAAAATAGAATTGCTATCATCCTCATTTCACACATTGGGAAACCTGGTGTATGAACAACTAAGGTATGTAAGTTGCACAGGAGACTTCAGTTGAAAACAGGTTGTCCCTTGATGTGTTTTTCCACTTAAGGTAAAGACCCCTCAACATCTGCCTTCCCCACTTTACTTAGACAGTCTTGGACAGGGTTTGTATCCAGCTGATACCATTGCTTCCTAGTTTTAATAAAAACAGTTTTAGCATCCCTAGAAAGCTGTTACTCGATATTTTAAATATTTGCTTTCTACCATCCTAAATTGCTAAATTGATTTCATGCTTATAGTATTTTAAAAACTCTATTGAAATTGCTTACTTTGAGAAGGCTTTATTTTAGGTTTTAAATCAGGAAACTGTTATGAATATGCAGAGAATATCTTTCAGACAGAAGGCTGCCTGCTAGAGCTCTGTGATGAAATAATTCCTCTCATTGAGGTCACTCAGAGACCAAACACCACCAATCTCCCTCCCATATATCCATCACTTGTGGGATATCCATCATGACAATAGATGACATAGTAGAAAACTTATTGCCGTGCATGTGTAGGAAAGCAAACAAACCATTGATTATTTTCCTTCCTAGGAGACAATAATGTATGTTTTCCCTTTGTTTCCTTATTGAAAAAAAAATATTTTGTCAATTTTTCATCCTTCTAACTCTCCTCAACACATTTTTGAGCCTTCTTTTTTTCAGCCTTCTCTTATCTCTGACAATTATTTACCTGTGACCGTACTTTTCGTACTACAAAGAAATCAGGTTATTTTGTAGCCAGTTAACTGATTAGTATAAGAAAATTTGAGAAATAATTTTTATTATTAATTATGAGGGTTTGACTTTAAGGTGTTATAATTTCATTCAGTTTTCATGTTAAAAGTCACATCCCAACTTGGTTAAATCCTGATTTAGAGTTTTGTAGGGATGGGGGCTTGAAAGCTTATTTACAGCTTGCTTTTTAAGGTTTTGAAACCTTCAAAACACTAGCATTTTAAATATGAGCCGTCAACAGCAATAGCATCTTCCACAAGCAAATTTCTGCTTTATGTAACGTGAAAAGTGGATGTTACCTTAGGCTGTGCTTCTTATTTAAGTTCATATAGGGCTACA
Source organism: Empidonax traillii (assembly GCF_003031625.1). Lineage (NCBI taxonomy): Eukaryota > Metazoa > Chordata > Aves > Passeriformes > Tyrannidae > Empidonax > Empidonax traillii. Next base: position 1,559,163 of record NW_020955225.1, read on the forward strand.
CCCTAGAAGGAAGTTCCCTTTCTGAAATGTCAGAATAAGAACAGGATAAGGGGAATGACTTATTTTCTGCCTGATGCCATCTGATTCTGAATTTAAATGAGCAAAACCTCAGGAGACTGAGGAGACTGGTATTTTTCCTGGAGAATCATATGGTCCTTCCGATGGGAAAATATTTACACGTGAAATGCAGTTGGAAAGGACTGATGTTAAATGCTAGTGTCATCAGAACTGCTTAGGTTTGTTCAAACAGTTGTGCAAGTCTAAAATCATTATTTCTCTTTGTTGATCTTTTTCCCCACACTATATGAGGAAGTTTATACAGTAAGCAACCAAACTCAATGCTTTAATATACAGCAACTAAAGCATAACTCTGGCTTAGTTTGTTTACTAAGCCAGAGTTATTAGTGTTTAAAAACCTTTATCAGCATTAGTGCAATCACTAGGAATGAAAACACAACTGACTCCCAGTAATTTCACACCAATTTAGGAGTCTGGGAGTTGTCATTTGAAGCCAGAATGGAGGAAAGTGGCCTCCTGGGACTGGCACTGTCAGTGTTCAAAGCTCAGGCACCAGCAAGTCCCTGCCTGTCCAGCACATTCTCCAGAGTCTGTCCTGGTGAAAGGTGCACAGGTGTGGGGTTGGTAGGGCAGATGATGAGTTGATGAGTCAGTAGATGAGTGTTTCTATGAGTGGTGATGGCCAGGAAGGTTCACTGGCTTGTAGCCAGATGTGGGAGAGCTTGGCTGAATGAATGCCCTGTCTTAATGCAGGAACCTCATTGTAAATTATGAGACACATCACATATCAGTTGTCACTACCTCTTTGTCATACAATTCTTCATTATATCCACATTCTATTTGGCTAAGGTCTTGGAAGAATTCTTGCAAGATAATTTTTAAAAAGAGATCCTTCTCAGGCTTTAAAAAACATTGAAAGGGAAATATTCTGATCAGTGTACACTGATTTTCCCCACTAAGTTTCCCCAAAAGATTGTATTTGTCCGTAGAAGTGATCACTTCTGCAGTATTAAAAAGTAAACAAGAAATATTTCCAGTATTTTTTGTGTGCTGCAATGTCAAGTGATAATTACAAGGTATTTAGAAGGAGCTGAATTTCAGTGGTGCTCAGAAATGAAGTTCTTCTTGTGTAAGAATCCAAGAAAACCTCCATTTTGCAGCCACTTGGCATCATCAAGGAGTTTTCAGAGATGAATTATGTGCTGCCTCATGTACTAGCAGCACAATCACCAGCACACCCTTAATTCCAGTAAGATAATTTTGTATAAAAGGGAAAGAGCTAGGAGCTTCCCAGGTCCCAGCGTGTGGTTATGATGCTGTCCCTCCTGGCTGGGAGAGCTCCATCTCCCCAAGGCTGCAGCTTTGCCTGTGGAACAAGAGGTGTCAGGGGAGGCCCAGGCTGCTGCCCCTCTTTGCTGTGGCACATTTGCTCTAAGAGGCAATTTGATAAGTGCTTCTCTGATTCCTAAGCCAACAGAAACAACAACTGTGATTGAGGAATCCTCCAGCACTTCATCCCCAGTCTGATAATCAGCTTCTCGCTTTGCATGTTTCTTAAACACAAGCTGAAGGAAGCCATAAATTTCCATTTCAATGAAAAGTAAAATCTTTTGGTTGCAAGCCAGCTGCAGCAAGTAAGAAATCTCTGCAAAGTTTTTTGTTTCCCATTGGAAACTCTCTCCTGTTCACAACAGTGGTCTTATTCCTAGTAGATTTAAAATTCTGTTATAGCAACCAACCATAAATATACTTCGCAAGAAGCTTTACGGAAGTTTCAATCATCAAATACATATTTTATTTTCTTTTCCCCCAGTTGTGCACTTCTTCCAACTATTAAATATTAAAACTTACTTTGCCACTACTCAGGTCAGTTCAAGAAATCGAATAAACTCCCTAGAAAGTATCCTGTTGTTTTTTCTGGTAAAGCAAATGTCTAATATGAGAACCGACTAGGAGGGAAGGGGTAAGGACCAAAAAGATTTTACTTAAACAGCATTTCAGTTTGTTTGCTGTCTCCTAACAGTCCACACATCAGCCTGCAGCAATAGTCCAATATATAAGTGTCTAGTTGTTGCATATAATTTGACTTTTTATTTTGTTGGGGTTTTTGTTGTTGGTTTTGCTTTTTGCCATCTTCAAGGTTGTAATAACACCGTTTCAAAGATGACGTCACAGGTTTAGTGTCCTCTCTGAGTTCCAATGCAAAGACAAGCAGCATGACTTCCTTTTGGAATATGTTTGCAGCACATAATCTGGATTGATATCAGCTTCAAAAAATAAATCAATGGAAAAGCTCCAAAGGGGCCCTAAGTCAGATATAATTAAAATTATAGCACTTCAGAGCTAGAACTGCTTTCTATACTTTACTAATAAATACAAATATATTATTCTAAATATCATACTGTACATATTAGCTAGTTAAGTAAGAACCTAGTCAGTAAAAAGAGTGTCTCAATTTATTTTTAAAATCAGAAATTTTTTTCAGGTGGAATATGTTAATCAAGGTGTTATACCAAGATATTTTCAACATTGCTATTTAACAGCAAACGCCAAAGCATGTTGCTCTAAACAGATAGAGGGCCATTCGTAACTTCTGTAAAACTTTGACTTTTTAAATCAAAATGAAAAGTTTAACCATTCAAAAATCAAAGTACTTCATTACATTTCAATTTAACATTAACCTCTCTTGACAAGCAGCCACAGTGCCCTGTAAGAGCTGTAATTTATTTGCCTTATCCTCCTGTACGAAATGGGTTCTTTGGCCTCTGATAATGAACTGTGGTGATGTTTTGACACTCAGGGTATCGGTTCAACAACAACAGCAACAATATCAGCAGCACATCCTGTGAATTCAGCTGGGAACAAAGTTCCACAGGGAAGAAGCCAAAGGAAGAGGAAAGGTTGTGCCTAAATCCCAGAACTAAGGACCCATTAGAAAAGCCATCGACTCCCATTAGACTCGGGCACAATGAATGCAGCACAATGTGAAAGGTACATTCAGATTATTAAGCCCAAATTGCTGAGTGATTCTGATCAAAGGAAACACTTGGTACAAAAAAGTGAACTGCAAATAGTCTCAAACATGTTTAGTGAAAGTAGAAGAAATTTCCTGAATATATTCTAAGAAAGTCTCAGCAAGGGAAAAGAAATGGTCAAAAAAACCCAATACAAAATTACTAAGAATTGAATATTGCAGAGGTATTCTAATTTCGCCCTAAGCTGTGTACCTGTAAAGATCTGGTAAAAATAAGATAGAAAAAAAGTTCACAGATGATATCTGATTATAGCAAATAAAAAAACAAAACAAAACAAAACAAACTGAAAACATATTTATCATTCAGTTCACCAGCAATGGCATCAAACATTGTGGCACAGACAAAATATAAACCAGTTCTTTCCTGAATTAAGGTGTTTCTCTCTGACTGTCTCACCTGTGATGATTATCTGCCAGTTCCAATTAACTTCAACAGAGAAAGATGCTAAAGTGAGGTTGTTAAAATACTAAAAATAGCTACAGGTACATGAAACACAGTCTATGGATAACTGTTTACATGAACTCACATTCTGTTGGATCACAATAGATCTGTTGGTATAAGATGGATTTTAGGGAGACATCATGCTTGGGAGATGCACATCTAATAAAATCTAATCCCAAACAGAATTATGGAAGAGCTGATATACAACCCAGTGGATTATAAATTTTATGAAAATTAATCCTTCATACTTCAAACAAAGAGAAAGAATAATACAAAATAAAGAAGGCACAAGCTAAATTGAATAAAATAAGTAATTGAAGGGTTTTCAATCATAGCTGTAGAAGTAGAATTCTCACCAATATGTCTTTCTAGCAACAGCCCAAAAGGATTAATTCTTGGCCTTACATTGCCTCAATGTTATTTGGTTAATTGGAAAAAAACCCCAAACATCTAATCTGTTCTTTGCTAAATGTCACAGAGCCACAAGGATCAAAAGGCTCTGAGCTCTAAAGCAGACAGTCCCTGAAACCAAAGCAATCAGGACAGCCCAGGAAGGTACATACAGTCATGGAATGTTTCCTTTGATAAAGCCAAATATAGTCACAACTTTGGGATCAAAAGAGTAATGATTATATCACAATTGAAATTGTCCTGCAAAGCCACAGCCCCTGAAAAAGCCTTTCCAGTTCCAGGGATAATCAGCCCTGGAATCAGGAGGTGAGATTTCAGCAGGATCCAAAAGGTCTAGTACTCAGAGATAACAGAGAAAAAAAAATTAAGTAAGCACAGCTGTTCTGAATATGTTTTGACCAACCACTAAAACCCAAACTTCAAGAGGGTTCAGATGTATTCCATGAGAACAGTTAAATGCCAGGCCAATATGCAGAGGAGGGTGTAGTAGATCACTAGGCTTTATTTATCAAAAAGCCTAAGGTCAAGCCTTTGAGATCAACTCTTGCTCCTTAGATGAAAAATTTGGCAATCGGCTCAGTCCACCAGACAGAAATATGGGATTAAATGGCTGGAAGATAAATTAAAACCAGTCACAAAGCAGGTTCAATATTGTGACAGTGCCAGCATAGGGGCAAACAGAAAATTTTTCAACACTAATCATCTTAAAGATGTGTTGGTTTCTTTTTTCTATGAGATCTGCACCAATACAAACAAAAATTAATTCATGAAGTCAGACTGGCTGACAACAATGCTCCCTTCTGGCTGCATAATCTATCACCGAGCTGCTCACGGCCATCAGTCTTTGCATCTTACATAAACAAATATTTCTTTTACAGATATTTTTAAAATCAAGGTTAGTTTTGGAAAAACGAACTTAGAATTACTTTTTCCCTTAATAAAGAAGAATTTTTATCTGTATTGTAACTTAGTTGAATTTTTTTTTCTTTTATTTCTTTTGTTTCAACTTACAAAATTAAATGAGAGCTGCTATTACAAATGTAATACTTTCTAAATTTATTTTTACTGCTGAAGTCATCTTTTCATGCTTACATTTTTCATCAAAATATCACCTATCAGGTTTGACACGATTTATAAAATATCAGCAATACAAACTTTCACTGGAAAACACAATTTCTTATTGTGATCTGACTTTTATCTAAATGAAAAATAAATTATTAAAAATTAAAGTCACATAGTAAGAATACTGCAGGCAGCATTAGTCTGATCATAACATTCTTAGACTTAATTACATGCTGTTCTTCCATGTCACTTTCCCATATCATCTGCCTTATCATCTTCCTTCTTATATACTACTATTAATATTTAACTATCAAATGTCTTTTACTGGAAGATGTTTAAAGATTAGAGACTAGGAAATAACCATTCATGTAGCTACTACAGACTAAATTATATTCTCAATTGGAAAGCCCTTCTATCTAAATAGTAAATCTGCAAACATCTTTGCTAGATGTAATATCTATTAACACTTGAGTTTAGGTGTTCTCTGCAACAGCTTAATTCAGTACCTTGTAATAATATTTAAAATGTTAGGTAAAGGAGTCCTTGGGATTCCTCAAGTGAAGTATTAAACATGTGTTTGGATACTATGTTGAAATCTGAAGTTACACTTGCTGTCATCCTAAATACCACAAGATTTTGGCCAGTTGTAAAAATTACATTTCTATGTTTTTTAAAAACAGTGGTATATTTAAACAGATTCAACACAGGATTAGCTGCTCTATAGGCATAAAATGAACCAACATACCTACAAGCATCTGAAGAGAGGGGGATCGTGGCCTCATTTTCAGCTCTGTGTCTCAGCTACTCCATTTATTTAAAATGCTATTTTAAAAAATAGTTTTGTTTTTAAAAGATTATTTTTATAAACCCATTTCAATGTTTCTGACTAAGCAACAAGCAGTGACACTCCTCCCCTTTTGCAGAGGCTGCCTTGCTTTTTTGGGAGGGGAGGGAGGTCCTGCTGTCAGCCTGATATAGTGAGTGGTCTCTTTCCAATTCATATAAATCAAATAAATACTAATAAACCCACCACCCTCACCCTAAAACATCCCTTCTGCTTTAAATGGTGAAGGCATTTTCAGTTGTTTCATTCTCCAGCTACCACTGTGAAATTATGGCTTTGTATGCCAGTGCTACAGTGCCAACACTGCGATGGTGACAGAAGTTAAATGGATGCCAGAGATGGAGCTTGTGATTCTGTTAAGTACATTGGAAGCTTCCAGAAGTGTTAAATCAATCAATAAACCAACGGGACTATAATATAATTTCAGCAATACATCATTCATTGGTTTATTTCCTTCAGAAAGTCTGTGTCTGAAATTACCATCCTCTCAGAAGTTGCTTTAAAAAATTTTAGTGACTCATGGACACACTGTTACTTGGCATTTAGACCTGATGGCCTTTCTAGAGCATCCAACTAATCATCCAGCCAGCTCTTTTTTCTGATAATTCCAAACATAATTTATGTTTGCTACAATATTGGCAGGAATTAGGTCAATTTTCTCTTATCAGTATTAATCATATAGAATATTGTATCTTTAACCAACCAGATAGCAGCAGGTGATACAGAATTACTTCAGAAAAAAAAAAAAAAAAAGAAAAAAAAGTCTATGAGAAAAAAAAGTTCAAAGGGAACCCACAGTAACTGTGAGAATAGAGCTTTAAAATCAAAGAATTCAAGAAGTTTTTGGATCATATTCTCAGGCACATGGTGACTCTTGGGGATGGTCTTCTGCAGGGCTAAGGGTTGGACTGGATGATCCTTGTGGCTCCCTTCCAATTAAACATATTCTGGGATTCTGTGAATTAAACCTAAAACTTGCAAAAAAAAATGAATGACTTTTCAGCAAAACTAACACTGAAGTAGTCATATGACATAATATATATATTCCATAGAAACATAGAATATCCTGGGTTGGAAGAGATCCACAAGGATTATCAAAATCCAACACCTGGCCCTGCACAGGAGACTCCAACAAACCCACCCTGTCCCTGAGAGTGTTGTCCAAACACTCCTTGAGCTCTGGCAGCCTTGGTGCTGTGCCCACTGCCCTGGGGAGCCTGTTCAGTGCCCAACCACCCTCTGGGGGAAGAACCTTTTCCTAATACCCAACCTAAACCTCTCCTGACACAACTTCAGGCCACTATTTGGGAACTTTTTTTTTTTTTTCATTTGACTATTTCTTTATTTTTAATCAAAGTTTTTTTTACACCACGGGGCAAAAATACTTGCACTTGGCCTAAAATTAGTGGAAAAGTACATTGCCTAAAAGTTTGAGAACCATCTGCTCCCCGGAATTAAAAAACACTTCTGCTTCCTATGTAGGTAAAACTATTACATATTCAAGCTGCAGAAAGATAGTAGTAAAAAGGTTATCCTTTCTTCTCCCAAATAAACATTTAAACCAATCAACATGACAGAAGGTGCACATTAAACGATGTTTCCACCACTGAGGAAAAGCTATTGAAATAACAAGATCCAGATGTTAGACCAAAAAGAAGTTTATCATCCTCAGAAGCCCCCAAATTGTGTCTGATGTCTCATACAAAGATTGTCTAATTTGCTAATGTGCATTTCCTTGCTATGTTAGAGAAAAAAGCACACCTGTCAAGAAACCTGTTTTCCACACACATTGGAATGACATCTGTAGCAGTTCAGCATCAGGGAAATCCAGATACCATTAAATTATTTTGAGCATGTCTTCCTTTGTACAAATTTCTCTGGAAATCTTCAAAGTGCACAGAATAAATATGCCTAATTTATTTACTTTTTTAAAACACCTATAGGTAGACTGGGAAAAGAAAATTGCTGAGGAAGCTTTTTGAAGAATACCTTCACAGGCTGCTTATTTATGGGCTTTAAATTTTCATCTCTGAGAGTTAAGAAGGAACTAAACTCATTAGAAGAGCCATAGGGCTGGATAATCTGCTTCAATATTTAAGTTCAGCATCACTTATGGTCATTTACAACATTTAGGGAATAGCATCTTCAGAATTTTCCTGGTGAAATACTTTTTTGTTACCATCATATAAAGTTCTGCAACAGAAACCTAATTCTCTGTTAAATCTGACAATGTTCCGTAGGTTCTGAGAGTCTACTGATGAGTCCTATTTTCTCTACCAAAATCTTTTGTATTTCAGGTGAACACTTTCAGAGAAGTTCTGCAATTTACAGCCCTCAGTTTTTCTTCACTGTGGTGGGGCCCTGGCACAGGTTACCCAGAGAAGCTGTGGCTGCCCCATCCCTGGAAGTGTCCAAGGCCAGGTTGGACGGGGCTTGGAGCAACCTGGGATAGTGGAAGGTGTCCCTGCCCATGGCAGGAGGGTTGGAATAAGACGACTTGAATTTTTATCACTAAACACAGAAGTTTGGAGTAGGAAGCTTCTAAAGAAGAAAGTTGATCTAATGCTAGTTAAGCACATCTTCTAATTACCACAGGGTATACGATTTGTCATACAATACTTCCCTTCTCATAAAAACTGCTGAGGTGTTAAACTTTAAAATGCAATGCAGGTATTACACAAGTGAATTATTTTACTTATTTTCCATATATTACAGCTGAATAGCAGTTCACTATAGTTATGGTTGAAAATTGCTTACTGTTTAATACAAGGATATTCTAAACTCTCCAGCTGCTGACTCAAATGCTTTAGAAATATTGTTCTTCGAGGTGGTGGCCAAAATATTGGGTAATTTGGAAAACAGTTCCTTAAGACACAGGTCACCTCTCATCTCAAACAAGTTTGTATCATCTTTCCCTTATCTCTTTTTCCAAATTCAGAACTTAAATGATGGGAAATGATGTGCATTTTTCTTATAATGGAAGAAATACAATAAGATAGATGAGGTGAGCATTTAGAAACAAGGCATGAGAAAATTAAACATAAAGTGAAATATGCCTTTAAGTTAACCTAGAAATGGCTCAACTAAGGTTTACAAGTTTTCCAAGTGGCATAGAAGGTCCTGATGAGGTATAAGATGTATATCAGTTTTCTGAGAGTATGGTACACATAACTTGTTCTTAGTCTGAATCCTGAAATGTTTTGTCTGAAACTCAAATCTACGACTTTGATGTATTACTTTAAACACGTGGTTTCTCTCAGAGCTATTGCGATGAGCATTAATTAGTTATGGAGAAGATAATGAGACAGTCATATGTTCTGCATGATTGAACTGAGTTTGGTTAAGAAAAAAAAAAATTATCAAATCCCTTGGTTATTTTATCTATGAATCTCCAGCTCCCTTGTGCACATGAACTGCTTGGCTTCAGTTCCCTCTTAAACAGCCTGATGGCACAGCTCAGATACAGCAAGGAACAGAGGAAAAGAATTCAAGATTTATACCTGAGGGAGCAATAAGAGACCCAAAGTATTACAGCTCCCTTTGCAAACACATTTAGCCTCTACAGACTCAGATAATTCCAGGTAACAACCTCTTCTTGTTGTGAACATTTACTGTACTTTTCCAACTGCAATACACCAATTGAAGAGCTGATAAAAACCATCATCAAGCTAGAGCTTTTCTTCATAGTTTCTTGATGAATCAAAAGACATTGAGCCTAAATGGATTCATTCACTCCACAGGAATGAACACATCCTGTGAGTATGGTGAGTACCAGGCTCTCTGTGACCTTCCTGGCATTTATGTCAATGGCATCCATCCTCAGATTTCCCTCTCCCAGCTAACCTACCACTTAAATGATATTACTGAGATGAAAGGGATAATAAAGATTTGCCAACTCCAGAACTCAGATGAATATATCAATCCACAGCTGTGGCATATCATACAGAGATGTCATGACAACTGGAGGTCCAGCAGAGGTACAGAAATCAGAGATCAGACACATCCTTGAGACACTCCACATTCCCTCGAAACAGAATTTGAGAGGTGCTGCACTTCCCACTTAAAGCTTTCAACACAGCTGAGGCTGTGCTAAAAAGAATAAGACTTCCTCTTGCTATCATTATCAGCACTTCTGGGGTACTTAGCTTAATCTTTTCATAACACTGCTTCAAACCCAACACAGCACATTACAGTTACAGCCAACTAATCAGCAAAATATCAACAGAAACAATTCATACACATTTGTGCTTAATTACAGCAATAATAAAGACTTCAGTTACGCAAAACATGCAAATTCACAGCTTATGATGAGAATCAGGACTCACTGCAAGGTCAAGAAAAAGTGGAAACTTATTAATATGCAACTCTGACCTGCCGTAGCTTGGCAGAAAAATGCAATCCTAAGAAGATAATTTTCCTGCTCTACTAGTCTTAAGTTAAACCTTTAACACAATTTTCATATATGCTTAAGATGAAAGAAAAAGAGGTGGTTTACATCTGAAGAGAAAAAGAAGGTTTAACAAATTGTCTGAGCAAATACCTTATTTCATAAGGGTTATCTTGCCTTGAATGTCTCATATAGAATGTAAAAAAGTACAGAATAGAAAACACTTGGAAGTTAAAAAAAGTTTGGATAGCCAACTGGTTTTTTTAATGATGTAATAGTCAATTACAATTACAATTGAGGAATTATTTGTTTCTATAATATTACAAAATAGTTCTACTTTGCTGGCTTACAAATATGGTGTGAAAAGAGTACAGCAACTAAATTTCATAATGTGCATGGCAAATAACCACTAACAGTTTGGTATATTTAGTGAACCCATTGTGTTCCACTGAGTTCACTTAATTAAAAAAAAACCACACACACAAAAAAAACCACAACAACACAAAAAAACAACCAACCAAACAACAAAAAAACCAAGAACCACCAAAAGCCTTAAATCATGTTCTGCTATTTAAAATTCATGATGAGTAATTGCTAGCTGACCCTTCTCTGAGCAGGATGTTGGACTGGAGGTTTCTTACAATCTGATGATTTAATAACTCTCAGGAAAAAAAGATTCTATGTAATGTCAATTTTATAAGACTGAGCAGAGAAATGCAATGAAATACTAATGGCAAGTTCCTGGAGAATGAAGTGGCAGAAAGAAATAGAATGAGTAGATCACAATGCATTAGAGCTACTGCAACTTCAGGACCATTAAGCTGAGAAATGTCCATTTACAGGTTCCCCAGCACTACAACAGAACCACAACTCTGCTTTAACGACCTTGTGAAAGAGGATGGAGATTTCTGCAGGTGTTTAAAATAATGGAAACTGATAACATTTACAAACCACCATGATGACTTCGAATGATATTTTAGAATGAATTATTATGATAATTTAGGACTATGTAGGCATGTTCATGTTTCTCTCACGTTCTAAAAAGTTGTCTTGGTTTCTCTGTAGGCACTCAACTGGTCAAACAAATTTAACAGCAACTATTTTAAATTATTAAGTTTGTTTTAATCTTTTGTTACTTTGGAAAACAAACCAGAAATAGAGGACTTCAATTTTCCCGGGTACTCTAAATGATACACAACATAACTTAATGCCACTGGCAATAAAGGCTTTTCCTCTACCATGAGCACCTCGAGAGCACAAAGAATCAGCAGCTCATCTCATCAGAGAAACATGAATAAGGCTAAAAAGTGTTGAGTTAAAAGAGGTATAGTAACAAACTTCAGTCCAGATATTATCAGCTTTGAGAATGGTATAATTGGAAAAGAGATGCCAAAGCACAAATGCACACAGAACTGTTTTGATACTGGAAAACTCCAGGTGAAGTTTCTCTCACCCAGGAATGTACTTTAGTCACCACAGAAATATATTGCATCTGCTGGCTGACTGCAATGAAGTTACCTGAGGTTTAAAATCTGTAGCTGCCAGTCAGTAGCCCTCATTACCCTGGTTTTGGTAAAATCTCACCCCAGCTCAAAGAATTCAAAAATGTCTCATATCTGATGAATTCTATACAAATACATTCTCCAACTTCATGTGTGCAGGTGAGAACATCAGAGATGTAGAAACTTCATGATGTTGGTCAGATACTTTGCTGAACATGTTCAGGTGTGAAATTAATTGTGAGATTCGAGATGAAACAATTAAATAGAAAGGCCGCCTGTCTGAAAGGAAAAGTCAGGACTGTTCTACTTTTGCTTACACTTTCAATATGATTTACATCTAAAGTATCTATTAAAAACCCTGTTGCTTTTCTCTTTGATCTGGAGGTGTCAAAGAAGCAGACGTTCTAACACACTGCTTATTATTTCAAAAATCTGAATTTCCTTTGAATGCAAAATCAGATAGACTGATATCTTTTTTTAATGTATGACAAAAATGCTGTATATTAGGAATTAAAGAGATCAAGACAATTGACAGTAAGACTACAAAGGACTGGTAAATCAATAGGATGAATGAAAGGTACAAAAAAGAAAAAAACCCCCCACTCTTCTACTTAAACTAATGTGGCAGACAGTACAGGAGGGAACAATAGAATAGGCCAAAATGCATTCAAAAAGTGTCTGCACTATTAAAGAGTGAAAACCTTTGTGGGTATCAATTAATGGACAAGGATCATTATCCAAAACTAAATCACTGTGTTTATTTTACTTATGGGAGTCTAGAGAACAAAAGAAATCTGAACATATCTAAAAATAAACAAAGTAATTTGTAGGACTAGATTTTAGGACTGAGTTAAGGTTTACTGGTAGAAACTGAATAAAATATGGAGCACAAACACACAGACACCAGTGTCCCTTGCCAATGTATAATGAAGAGGACAGCATTATAAGCAGTGAGAGCTTGTTAAGGTTAACTATTAAAACACAGCACTCATTAGACTAAATTTTAAACAAAAAACTTAAACTAGAGCTCACAAAATACCGTAAAAAACAGCTTAAAATTCTTCCTTGACATCTTTCAAAGACCAAAAAGTGGGGTGTTTTTTTTTTTTTCAAAGTACCTTAAACAACTCAAAAGTTTAAATTCCATTAAAAGCCATTGGAGACCTAAAAGCCTATTTCTAATCCATTCTAATTAGTGAACGCTTGTCAGCGATGCCACTTAGAAACAAAAACAAGCACAGAAACATATTCTTCATGGGCCCTGGTATATATAGTCTTACTGAGGTCTCATGGAGGATCCCTCCAAAGGGCCCAGTACACCTCAATTTTAACATTGAGGTGTTCATACCATTCCTGTCACTCAGCAGAGAAATCTGATGTGATTTCAAGATTCCTTCAGTTGAAAAAGAAACCAAACAAAAAATATTTTTATTTTACATTTTGTTTAAGGTCTGACCAGGAATTCACCTTTGTCAACTGGAACTGATTTAATCTGGAAGCCGTAGAGGGAAAACAAGTAGAAATAGCCCACTGCAAACATTTTTCCTCATTCTTATACTTTTCTGTTTGTATATGCAACTATTAAAATGAGTCCACTGGAAAATGTGTCCTCATTTCTTTGTCAGGGTTGCTTGACACAAATGACAGATATGTCTGGTTTCTGCTCATCCTTACTGCACTCCCTTGATGCACATGCTGCCTGTCCTCCCCTGCTGATCAGTCATTTGGAATGTGACCTAAAATTGAACAACATTCTTTGAGAAAAGCTTCCCCTAAAGCACATCCACGTACCTATAAGGAAGATACGTTTTTCTTTCATTACATCAAGGTCTGGATAGTTCACCTACAAACTAATAACCATTCTTTCCCATGGCAAAATAAATAAACCTGGAGATACCAGGCAGAACATTCCCAGAATAATTGAACATTTTTTTCCCTTTTGAACATTTGTCAACAAGCAGGATTATTGCACAAAATAAGTTTCCTTGACAGAATGATTTCAGCTTTTGAGAAAATGTATTCTGTCAACAAGACAGAGTAAAGACTTGACAAAATAATATGTCTGAACCACTGAAGTGTTTTGAGTTTTCTTCTCAAGCATAACAATGAGAGGTTGTGTGTGTGTGCACAAAGTCAAAAGTAACTCTTTTGACATTTTATGCATGTTTTCTCCTCGGGTGTCAAAGTCAAAGACAAGGTCTGACAACCTCTGTAATACCTTCATTTAATGAGCTATGGCCAGAAACCAATAGCGTTTACAGACACTGACCTCAGGACCCTTAGAGAAAGTTCCTTCCAAGTCAAACAATTAGCAAAACCAAAGGACAGTAACCACCGCAGTATATAAATAAATAATTCAAAACCAAGCAGAACTATCCAAACATTGCCCAGAAAGTATCTTTAGGTTGAGAAAGTTAGAGTTCAGCACTTACCCTAAAATCTATCTGGAGGTAGTGGCACTCCTGCTTTATCCCCATCTCCATGCTCTGTATCAGAAGCCCTGCTTCTGCAGAACACTTGGGGAGCTTTCACATCACTCATAAAATTGCTACTAAAGATGAATCTCATTTATGAAAACATTTGATGGAATAGTTATGAGGAAAAAGGGAGAAAGGGGAAGAATCCAAGCACAGGATTTCCAGTCTCTCTGTTCTTCACTGAATTCAGCCTCTCAGTAAGGGAATTCTGGCAGTAAAATCATCCAGCACAAACTTCTAAATCAAAGCTGAGATTTAAATACATCATTGTTGTCCTCACTATCAGATCAATAGTGTGTGCTGATAATTTATAGATACCAATATAAAAGTGCACTGATAGAGTCAGCACTGGAGAGAAGCTAATAAAGAGGTGGGGGAAAAGGAAGACCATTATTTACAGCATGCTTTGCCTGCACTGGAATGCAGTCAATATCAACATTTTTCACTGGGATTTGTGCTGCTGGATATACTGTATTTTCTCATGAGTTGCAGTGAGGGGAGGAAAAGAGTAAATAAATAAAATCAAAAAGCAGACATTACTTCTGCCAGTTGTACACAGAGTGTCCTCTATTTTCCTGTTTTCTTTATAAACAAGTTTCCAAGAAATTATCTTTCATGATGTAATTACCCAAAATCATTTTGATACTTAGTAGCAATCTTCATGTTTATGTGTGGTTCTACAATATCCAGTAACATCTATTATCAGCATCTCTCTAGACTATCAGTTTTTGTCAAAGGTTATTGATTTCTCCACATTGTCTTTGTTTTGATGTTAAATATGCATTTCCAATTGGCCACATCTAAGCCTGGCTTTACATTTTGTTTAAGGCCTGACCATTTTTTGGCAAGTTCTGTACTTACAAATGAAGCAGTCAAAAGCAAAATGAAATATATCTTTCCAAAGATATTCTGGCTGTGGTACAAGGGCCATTTATGGAGTCCTTGGGGTATTTTTCATGTCTTTTGTTCTGCTGAAATAACTGGATCAAATAATAAAATGATGACAGGAATATGTGGTATCAAAATCCAGGTACAGTGTGTTTTACCACTGGGGGACAAAGTCTTGATATTAATTTTTGCTTTCAGCAATCTTATCAAAGCCTTCTGCTTGGTAATGTAAGTGCTGGGACACCATTTTCAAAGTCAGGCACTGGGCATAAATGATTTGACTTTAACAGTTGACTACAATGAAATAATAAATCTCTCTTTTTGGAGTAAATCCATGATAGACTTAAGAATTACCCAACACAGCTAGTCTTAAAAAGATGTTGATGGCAGTAAAAGAAGGCCTGACAATATCATAATGCTGGGAAATCGATGTAAGAGGTGTCGAGCTCTGCTTTTACAATTCTGTATAAGATCCACTGGAGTAAATTCAATATGTGCAATTTGAATGCTTGGCTCATCGAAGCACCAGTGACTGTGCAGTAACTACTGTGGTGGAGCAACCAAACTATGAATGTATTTATACACAAAATCAATTTGCTTTTTCTTGTCTTCCCTCTTTCCTACGGGGTGACAAGTAAAGTGCTGTGCATGTACACAAGTATGGGTTTGGTGTTACTGACGAGAATCTCTCTTCATAGGGTTCTCCTTTTTGCCTGCTTTTTGTTTTTTAGTTGGTTGTAGGGGGTTTTTTGTCTGTTTGTTTGTTTGTTTTTTGTCTGTTGGAGTAACTGGAGCAAAACCAGTGCTAAACCCAGAATGCTCCACAAGAGCTCACAGAGGTTAAAAATCATGGTCACTATATCACACAAATAAAACTTAAATGACTGCCTGGAATTATTTCTTCTATAGAGGACTTTCTTGTAAAAAAATATTGTAGTTAGGGTTTCTTTGATGACAAAATGTTCAATAACAACTTGAATTTTTCTTTGAAAGGTTAATAAACCTTCATGTCTCATGTTTCTCTCTTCCCATATGGCACACTGAAAATTCTGCTCATACATCTGGAAGAACATAAGTCAAACATCTCTAACACCCACATTTCAACACAAATTTAATGTGAGCAGAGAAAAGTTACATTATCAGCACTAAATGACCAAAATGATCGAAATGCAAGAAAAATACAGACAAATAGTATAGGCATAGAATAGGGGGGGTAATTCCAACAGTTCACCAAGCTATTTTTTAGACACTCAAAAGTCTTGTGGAACTAAGCAGAAGAAAAAGACTGGAGGGTGTGGGGGTGGTGTGAAGGCCCTGACAAACTTGAAACTAGAAACAACTGGTCTTTACAGAAGACAACACTTTTGATCCAATTTCTACTCTATAGTTTGAAAGAGATTCTTCAGGCTTTACTCTTAGAAGCAAATTCAACTCAACTTTTCAATATGAGATAAAATATTACTCCCAGTTAAACTGGAGATGCTTCAAAACTAGTGAAGAAATGTATGTATGTGCGTATATATATACATATATATATATGTACACACTCACCAACCTACACATAAATTGTTTATATGTGATATACATTTGATTATATAGCTACATATACATATACACACACAGCCCCTTCAACATATATTTGTACATGCAAACAAGTATTTGTACCCCTGCCCATGGCAAAGAGGTTGGAACTAATTGACCTTTAAATTCTCTACAAACCCAAACCATTCTATGATTCATCTGATCTTTGAAGGAACATGGACAGATACATAATGTGTATCCAGAAAGGCTCTTTTGATAACTTTATAATTCTTCCTGAAGTTTAGTATTCAGCAACCACTTACTTAAAGGAAAAAGATCTAATGAATTGCAAATTCAGTAAACGCATGTTATATGCTATTCTTGCATACAGGACATGACATCTTAACAAAAATAATAAGAAATTCAAGGATATTTATAACTCTTATGTAAACATTTCAAAGTATATTAAAATTTTAAAGAAACCAAGGTTGTAATGGAACACTAGACTCCTGTGCCTTTTCTGATTTGTTTGTAAAACTCCCTTGAGTTCCCATAAGTGGCACTTTGGCAGCCTATGTTCCTAAAGCCCCCAGGTTCCTAGAATTTAAGATCAAAAGATCTTTTAAAGACAGCAGGTGCTAGAAGCCTTTAATATAAAAGATAATGGAGACATTAAAAAAACCCACACCAAAAAGCCGGCTGCTTTTCACCCTTTCCAGCTCTGTATCTCCTGAGTCCTGTGAGCAAGTTAATCTTTGACACAGCCTCGAGCTACTTCTACTGTAAGAATTTAAGCAAAGAGGGATGAACAACCTGCCTCACACCAGCCTGGGATGTGGAGAGGTTTGAACTGCAGCAAGATACAGGGAACTTTAGGGTTTCTATTAAAAATAAATAAGGGCTTCTCAACACTTTTCTCTTTAAGATGGAACAACAGAGGATACAAAAGTGAATATTAATCTTCCAGTTTAGCTTTGTACTAAGAGAATGCCACAGAGCAAAGGGAAATAACAAGAGCCAGTGCTATCAACTAAGTCTATACTGGCACACGGGTGGCTTTTTGACATTCCAGATCAAAGGATGCAGTTCCTTGGATCAGACCACGGGGGGGTGTGATCCTCCCAAGGAGACTGATAGCACCACAGAACACACATCTGACCAACTGTGCTTTCACACAGGAGTCCTTTGAAAAGTCCATCCTGATTGACTCGATGCTTCTGGCTGTACATTCCACAGTTTCAGTATAGAGTGTGGCACTTCTAAGCCTCCTTCTATTTGCTTTCAATTTATTTTCTTTTGTTGTCATAGCACGTTCTCTTTGTTTGCAAAAGACAGGAAAAAGACTGGAAAAAAAACCAAAAGCAAAAAACAAAAACAAAACACAGAACAAAACTGATCAAAACCCCACTATGAATATTATGAATTAAAAAACAAGCAAGCAAAAGACAGAATAATTGGAAATCAAATGCCACAGCACCAAAATAGTTTAAGTTACCTATGAAAGCACTACACACCTCAGATGGACTGAAATTTTTTAAGACTTCTCGTCATACCATCACCCTGCATGGTAGTGAAACCACGTATTAATAAATAAGTGATGATTTTTATCTCAATATGTACAACAATCCCCAGGCTAACAGTATTTTTTACTTTAGTCTGACGTTTTGCAGTATCTGTTACATCTCTATGCTGCACAGAGACTTAACACCTCGTGAGGATGAGTAAATCCAAAGGAGTACTTTTTATTACCTGTAAAGAATAAAAGACAGAGCAGCAAGCAATAAAAATGCTCTCCAATAAAAGAGCATTTCTCTGAGGTGTTACCAACATGTATCTCAAAGCAGAGGAAAACAGGACCTTCCTTAAAAGAAGGAAATCACCTACCTGTCCTGGATTATACAAAATCTCTATGCACCCAAAATCTCTACACATAGTAGACATAAACCCTGTTCTTTTATTCCAAGTAGAGGAACACTTGCATGCAAAGATCCTCTCCACAATATCAACGTGACATCAAAAGATACCTCTCAACTATGTTAGTAATACCTCTGCCCCTAAAACTGATCTTTTTATTCTTCAGAAGTTGGAAAAACACCTGAGCTACAGAAAAGCAGTAAAATCTTCTGAACTGACTTCATAAAAAAATTATCATTTTAGAAAGTCTAGAGAATATGAAGAATATATATTTTACTTCGGTCTTTCTTTCTGACAGCTTTCCTGAGCTGGCCATCTGCATTAGCTCTGTCAGCCTGCCAGCTGACAAGTTCCATTTGTTGAGCAGATAATTGTAGCTGTTTTATTTTCCCAGTAACACACTATCACAAAACACAAGAACGTTCAGCTTACTTTAGATATGTTCTTCAATATACAGAGGGCAGTGAATAATAGTGAAAACAGTTTTGGCTGACAAGCAAAGCATGAATGTGTCACATCAAATAGTTTGTCTTGCTCAGTGTTCCTTCAGAACAGATAGCATTTAGCTTTCATATTTTACAAGAAAGGCTTAAAAAGACAGCTGCAAATAGGTTGCATTTCAGGTACAACTTATTAAAAAGTTTTCTTCAGTTTCTTAAAACTTTATTTCATAAGTCTCTAAATATATGATAGAATACCTAAGTGTCATAAACCACAACTTTCAGATAAAAAAAAGGGATTTGAAAATTCAAAGGATTATATATTACATCATAAGCAGGTTACAGTTTTCTGGTCATAATTATCATACTTTTACAAAAACAACTGTTTTTTAAAATAAGCTATTTCAATATCAATAGCTCTGGAAATGAGTTTTAATTACCTTGTGTTTAAGTTGTATAATCACAGAACAGTTTGTGTTGGAAGGGGCTTTAAAGTTCACCCATTTCCAGCCCCTCTGTCACGGACAGGGACACCTTCCACTACACCAGGTTACTCCAAGCCCCATCCAACCTGGCCTTGGACACTTGCAGGGACAGGGCAGCCACAGCTTATACTGTTTTCCAAAAGATTTGTCTGGTTTGCCACGTAACCTACAAGAAGTGTAACTCTGGCACATTCACAGTCTAGATTTCATTCAGACAAGCACCCAGCTGGTGAGTTTTCAGACACCAATTTTCAGAACTGAGGTCTGGAAGCTCACCTGAAGCAGTGGAGGACAAGTCTGATGTGACTCTGCAAGTGCAGCCATGACCAGACCTGAGCTGGCTTTGGTGCCCAGGAACTCCTCACAACACAGCCCCTCCCCTGACCTCAGTGACCACCAAGAGGGACCCCAAAGTCACAGACTAAATGAACTCAATCAACATGTTGTGGATGTTTCTGGATATTTTACAGATATTTTGCAGGGGTGAACTGAGGTTCAGAAGTCTTTTGAGTGCTACGCCACACTCATTAATCCAGGCTTACTAGTGACATTTCCCTTGCCCTTTCTAAGGCATTGAAGAGCCTTTGCTTGTGCCTTACTATTTGTACAAGCCCTAATAAACCATTTTAGGAAGCTGAATTATCCCCAAGAATTATATCTTTTTTCCATAGGATTAGTTTTTAAATAATCTTTTTCCTGAGCCCTCTTAGCACATGATGGCATAAGTGTCAGTGCAGCACCAGGCAGGAACACGGGACTGGCAGCAGATGGGAGAATTGGACCCTGAAAACTAGATTTAGATCAGTCTATACTTCCATTTATAACAAAAATCTGATAAAATGATTTCACTTCAGACTGTAAAGTAAAAACTAAGTTTTAAATATTTTGAAACGTTGTAGAAGAATTTAAGTTGAAACAGAAAACTCAATATTTACAGAGCACATTAAAAAAAAAGGTCAATCTATTTGCTTCTGGTATTTCTTGATAGAAATATGTCAGTTTCGGGGGAGGAAGGGTGCAGATTCTATTATTTCAAGGTCATTCAACTGTGCAATCACAGTTTTGTTCATCAGAATGGAAATACAATCAATACTGCACATGAAAAAGTTACACTGCTCCACAGAATGGATTTAAAGACAATTCTCACTTTAGGCAGCTCATTCTGATGGTCACTTCTGCTGGACAAAGCAATTCTTCCTCCTGCAGTTTTAGTTATATGCAAATGTATAATCAACATGAACAGGGATACCAAAGCAGAATATTCTAGACATTTAAACACTAGAAGAGAAAAAAGGATCTTTAAGGAATGGATCTGCATGTGCAGGGGCATTAGAAATTACAATGGCTTGTCACTCGAAATTTAGAAATCAATAATTATTCAATCACAATTCCATACTCATGGGAATGCAAGTCCTGACCAAAATGCTGTATCTCACAATTTCTCAAAGAGAGAAAGAGGATTTGAGCTGTGGGTACTTAGCATGCAGTGAGAAGTAATAGGAGCTGAAAGAATCAGAATTAACTGCTGTGCATAAATGGTTTAGGACAAGGAGACAAAACAACACCCAGTTTTGGATAAACTACATCTCACAAACATGAGCTACTAAGGCTACTACAACACTAAAGATATGCCTGAAGCTGCATACTGCAGATAGACTTGATTTACCAGTGTAAACCTACTTTTCACCAGTTCTATTCCAGCCCAATTTGTAGAATCAATACATATGACTCACTGCTGCCTGACTTCCAGTTTGCACCAGGATAATTTTATTTACTAAAATGATGCGACAATGCCATTAAAACAGAAATAGGATTCATTATGTATAAGCATTTAGGCTTATGACTCCCCCTTGCCTAAAATCAATGGAAAAATTCATCCACATCCTTCAGTCAAATACTGTTCAACTCAAACTCAGAATTCAATTTAAAAAATACCTTTTAAGTCTGCATTTTGTTATTTTTTTCTTTGTTAATCAATCATTTATACCCCAGTGCTACGCCTTTATTATCCCATTATTTCATCTCCACTGATTAGCAAAGTTCCACTTTGGCTGCAAAGAATAATTGTTGGTAAATTGTTGCAAAACTTTTAATTTCTAGTTTTGATTTCATTTTTATTAAAATTAAACCAATCATGAGTTTTGTCACACCAAATTCCACATATTACCAGTTCATCAGTTTAATCCTGAAGTGACTAAAATACAAGTATATGCAGCAGTAAACACACAGTTGTCATCTCCTTTTTGAACAGGTCATAAGCCTTCTATCCACTAATATAACTTTCAAAAAATCTTGTTGAGTGAACAGTGCTTTAATATTCAGACACACAACAACAGAAACCTTCTTTTCACACCTTTTTTTTTTCCTTTTTTAAGCACTTGTTATAACTTTTATAACAATTACGTGAATTATGACACTAGGAGCAAGAACCAAGAGGAATTAAAAGGAGGTTCTCTTAAGGGCATCAGATACAAAGTTAAGACCATTTTGAACAAATTTTATAAAAATATCTTCAGGAAAAAAAAAAAAATCTAAATTCTTCAAAGGAACAGGTGACACAGCTGAAGGGACAATGTATCAGGGAAAAACCCCAAGCATTTATTCAGTCTTTCAAGATTTGTTTTAGACTGCATTAGTTCCCTCCTCTAGTCTGCTGTTTTTTGGCTGTGAACCTGGGCATCATTGCTCATCCAAACAAGAGGATTCCTTTCTCATTACTAAGACTTTTGTCAAGTCACTAATATCCTTTATGTTTAATCCATTTTTTTCATATGTAAACAGCATTAATTGGAAGGAAAATGGAGTGAGAGTCTGCAGTACCAATGAGATTTTTAACAACTCTGGATTTAGCAGGGTAAATGATATTTCTAGAGTCAACACCTCAAAAAAGGACCACTGTGAGGCAGAAATGGAAAAGAAACAGAGATGATGAAAACCTACAGAGAACTGACAGTTATCTGGAACTTCTGTGGAACAAAAATTGTTTCCCTGAGGAAGGGAAACATGCAAAACTATTAAAATTTTAATCTTATTTTTAATATTTAAAATCAAACTGTCTCAGCTACTTCTAATGAGGAAAGGCCTAATATAACATAAGCACAATATTAGCTTAAGACAACAAATTTGCCAATAAATGCTTGGCTCATTACTGGTCTATATTTATTCTCTTTACATACAAGAAGTCAAGTATGAAGATGACCTTACCCAGTACCCAAGATGGTACACGTTAATTGCAGAGACAGATACAAAACCACAGCTACAGTTTTGTAAATTACTGTGTGTAATTTAACTGACAAAGAGTAGCATTTACTGTTTTAAAAAAGGACAGCAATATAACAAATAAAATGTACTTACACAAATAGAACTATAACAGTACCTAAGCAAAATAAACTTAGAAACTAGAAGGCTATAAAACTGGAAAAGGACTCTGCCCAACTTGGTCAATGGTAGAGACACAAAAAGAGTTTGTATCCCCCTGTTCCACCATTCTGTAACTCCACTTCTGTAACAGGTCACTGTTGCTCCAAGCACCAGGATACCCAAGGGAAATGAGCTAAAAAGGAACTGTGGTCCCACTTTGAGCTCTACCCACTTTCTGAGACTGGTTGACCCATCCCTGGAAGTGTTCAAGGGCAGGTAGGATGGAGTCCCAAGACACCTGACCTAGTGAGTGGCCCTCCTGCCCACAGCAGAAGGGCTGGAAAGAGATGATCTTTAAGGTCCCTGCCAGCCCAGTAATTACTATTCAGAAGTAGTTTTTGTAAAGTTAAAATTTCAATAAAAGTTCACTTTCTTGTTTGGCTGTCAGCTAAGAAATATATTCTTTGCTTTTATTTGGTGCTTGAGCAGCTGAAAATATAAATATTTGTTTTAGAGATGATGCATATTAATAGTTATTAACCTTAAACCCACAAACACTGGAATTGAAGCCTTCCAGTACCTGAAGGGAGCCTCCAAGAGAGATGGAGAGAGAATATTTCCAAGGACATGGAGGGATAGGACAAGGGGGAATGGTTTCACACTGAGAGTAGATTTAGATTAGATATTAGGGAGAAAATATTTACTGTGAGAGTGGTGAGGCCCTGGCACAGGTTGCCCAGAGAAGCTGTGGCTGCCCCATCCCTGGAAGTGTCCAAGGCCGGGTTGGATGGGGCTTGGAGCAACCTGGGCTAGTAGAAGGTGTCCCTGCCCATGGCAGAGGAGTGGAATGAGATGAGCTTTCAGGTCCTTCCCAATCATTCTATGACTCATAGATCAGCTTTGATTTAAAGAAATTCCATAAATAATCATCAGGATGGAGAACGAGGGCCATGTATTTTCCTAGTAGTGTGACTGAAACTGTAAGAGAAAAATATTGTGCTGCATTTTAAAGGCACTTCAGAGAACAGTCACACTTACTTTAGACATGCAACTTAAAATCCCAGTATATCTGGAAAAATTTTTTTACAATCCCAATGTCAAACAGAAACTGAAGAAAAAGACCAGAATTCCTTCTTTTCATAGTATGAATTGTGAATGGATTCTGGGATCTAAGGATGTCATGCTTGCACGAGGCCTTCACAGGTTAATATGAAATCTGTGCTGCTTAGAGTACTCATACCCCTTATAAATACCAGTACCACAGCAACACGATAAACTGAGGTATGTCTTTTTAATATTCTTTAAATCTCCACCCAGAGTGTAATTGCTGTCTTACAGAATTTCTGACGTTTCTGTTTTGCACACTCTCACACTTTTTGAGGAGTACAGTCAGCAGGTATAAGCAGGGTCAGTTTGTGTTCACAGATCTGTCACACATTTCAATAGAAAACTGACAAAAGATTTTCCTTCAGACCTCTCTTAGGTGCTTGAACACATGGCAAGGTCTAGTATTTTAAGCTCCCTGCAAGACTTTGCTTATTATGTGAATTAATTTAGTATGTTGGACACATGAAATATATAAGTAAATCATCACCTGTATGAAGACGAAGTCATAGCACAGTCAATGCTGCACTTCTGAGAATCTACCTAATTAATTCTAATTTACTTTACAAATTATATAGCTGTCTAATTAATTCTAACTTACTCTGCAAACGATACGAAGAGCCAATTTGCACTAGTTTTGTATCTTCTGTCTTTAGTGGCTAAACATGGACATTGTCACCCCTCACTTGCCTATAGATATTTCAGACAAGAAAAAAAATACTCCCAGTGATGTTGTGGAGATATGGAAAGTAAAGCATTTCACATATATTGATTTTTTTGACATTTAAATATATTCCTTTTTTAAAACTCATATTTCTCTTCTAC
Source organism: Empidonax traillii (assembly GCF_003031625.1). Classification (NCBI taxonomy): domain Eukaryota; kingdom Metazoa; phylum Chordata; class Aves; order Passeriformes; family Tyrannidae; genus Empidonax; species Empidonax traillii. The sequence goes on from NW_020955225.1 coordinate 1,583,877, forward strand.
ATTTTGAGATCATTTTCCCCAATGCTTCCGTAGAGATTTATGAGAAATAATTTCAGCTCATGATTTCAAAATAACAATGAGAAATGGTTGCTATCAAATTTATAGATTGAAAACACTTTAATGTTTTTTGAAATAAAACCTTTCTCTTACAATTTATGGAATTCTAATATGCTATTTGCCTGTAACTATTTCTAATTTTCTTGTATAAATTATAATTTCTTTTATAAAAACAAAACAAAACTGGTTTTGTCTAGCTCTGCTTTGGAAATCAAACATCTTGGTGCACTGCTGTCAATAATAAATAGTTACTGGCTTAGTCCAAACATATGGTGAATTCAGTACAACAGAAAAAGCAGAATTGTAAAAACAAGTGATTATTCTGACAACAGAGAAAAAGTGCTATTCTTTTGATTTTTTCAATCCATGTAAGACCTTTTCATTTCTTCCCATTTAAGTAAAACCTTCACAGTAACTGCCTTGAAATTCATAGGAATTCCAAAAAATATCAGAACACAGAAAAGGAAATAAATCTTTTATTTCCTCTCTCCATTTATGCAATGCAAGGCAGTACCAGAAATGGAAAAAGCAACGGCACTGATCCAAATTAGGGATTTTTTGAGGAAAAGAATAAGACTCACACAGAACTTGATGGCATTCCTCATGTTTGCCACTGGAATATTGCTGTGAACTATCACATCTTCATTTTTGTGTGTTTTTTTTTTTTTTTTTTTTAAGGTGAACAATGGGACATGAGCTGTGTCACACACTGGCAAGAGTGAGTAAAGGAATTATTCTCTTCTATTTTATTAAAATATATAAACATAACTTGAGAACAGTCTTGCCCAATACCAAGAACCCTCAACACCTGCTATGAGGAATCCAACCCCTGACAGCACCTGGAGAAGGAATCAGCAGTTCTTGACTGCTGGAAAGTCTTCACCTTTCACAATAATTGAGTCCCCAAACATCATGCTTGGGGCTATGGGAGTTTCAAGCAAACTGAACAACCAAAATGGTAACACAATTGTGCACTGCAAATTCTCTGTATAATCTCATAGACCAAACGTTGCCGAAATCCTGTGAAATCAAACTTAGGCTACTGCACCAAGAAAGACAAATAACAATCTTTTAAAACTCACATTGTCCAAAACCAGAATGGAATTAATTTTTAGTCACTAATTTCTGCATTTTTTTTTGAATACGTCTAAAATTTTGGCAGCATAACTTTTAAGCAGCTTTGTAAGCTTTACACAATGTTTTATTTAACCTTGTTAATAAAGCCTTGTTAAGTGAACAGTAAAAAAGTCAACACTAATCATTAGCAAAGTGTGAAAATGAATTCTTATAGTTTTGAGTATTTTCAGTTAAAATTGGGCAGGACTTCTGACAAAACAATGATTTTTTCTGCCAAAAGATGATTATACAGTCATGTGAGTGAAATCTCTCAAGAGCCAAGACAAATACAGGTTAGCAACAGCAGAAAAATGGCCCCAAAGGTCTAAATGTCCTATTCCCCCCACGAAGAAAAAAATAGAAAATTTAAGCTGAACACTGTATTATTACAAATAACATGGGAGAAAGTGACTTCTCCACCCCTGGGGAATGTGCATTCAAATTCACAGCCTTAAACATGGAAAATGTCCATTCATATTAATATGGTTTCTACAAAAGACATTCTGTAAGTGTAGCAAAATGGAGATAAGCTGCTGCAAAGAACATGGGATCTGTGCTTTGTTTTCTTTCTCTTAGGCTGCACTTTGTCACTGACTTCTGGAATCAAAGGAAAGATTAGCAACACGTAGAAGGGCATGTACAAAGTAAGCCAGTCTGAGAGCCAAGAACTGAGTCATCTGCTGTCAGCTGTGAAAACTGCTACATGCTACAGAAAAGAAGAGGAGGAATCACTGGTAAGATATTTCTCTGGGTTTAGAGCAGCTGACAAAGTTGCCACATGAAAAAAATCATTACTAGATGTGAACCAAAACGAACACAATCTGATTCAACTTCACACAGAAGATGTCAAATTAGGACTTGATTTAAAATTATTATTAATATTTGTACAATATATTTTTTCTTTTTTGTTTACTCTTAAGAGCTGTTTCTTCTGCGTTATGCTATCAGCAAGTTTTGTAAGATACAAGAAAGTAAATTGTCCCAAATGACACATGTTTCTGGGCTGAAAAGGATTTTCAATCTGTCAGTATCTTCTCCATTTAACATATTTGCTCCTACAAGGGATGGTCTTTAAACATACTGAAACTTATCTTAAAATAAACTAAGACAAAAGTAATAGTAAATCAGAGATTAAAGGCCTTGGGATGTTTCCAAATGCTCTCAGTCAGAGTACAGAGCCTGAAACAAGAGCTGGTCAGCACTATTTTGACAAATTGTTTTATTGAAAAATGCTGTCTCAATGAAAAGGCAAAACTGCCCTCACAACACCTTGATTCTTCAAATGCTCACTACTATGAAATATCTTTTTTTTCCACTGGAAGCCTACTTTAATTCAAAACAACCATATTTTATTCCAGACAACAAAAAGCAGTAGCGTAGCAAGGTGTCATGGTTTCGACCATGGCCGGATTTTAAACATTTACTTGAACTCATGACACAAGAGTATATTGGCCAAGGTTGAGGATGTAGGAATTTTCACTTCCCTGGAACAAGGGACTGTGAATTCCCCCAGTGACTGAAATCATCACTGATTTTCCTTAGTATCTTTTTGGTATTGCTATTTTTTTTTAATTACTGTGTTATATTTAAACAAAAAAGTGATACATCAGTATTCCAGTGAGACAACTATAAATAAAGAACTTGCATTTTTATTTATGGAATATCCTTCAATGAGAGGGTAACAGAAGAACAACCAAATCAGAAAATTATGCACTAACCTTTTATGTTTTCTGTGTAACAAAATATACATAGTTAGTAACACTTTCAACAACCCCCAAGATTTTAGCTATCTTAAGCTAAGCTGAGCAACAAACCTGGTACATGAATGATCCAAGCTTTTTTATTTGTTTTGTGCCATGGAGTAGAATGAGAAAAATAATTTGAAAACCTTTTAAAAAAATATTTCATACTGGTTTTGGGGACAGTTCTGCTATGGCAAAAGAGAATATATTCAATAGCTTGGATGTCCTAACACGGTCCCTTCATTTTACTGCTGAAATGAAAATTACAATGTTTTGTTTGTGCTGTAACACTTTAAAGCATCTGTTAAGCACATTCAAATCAATTACACTGTATATTGATTTCTTCAAGCATATTTATTAACCCCTGAAAAGTCTTCTAAGAATCAATTTATACTTAATTAAGCTTTCTCCAACATGCCCACTAGTATTTCAGTAGACACACTTTTCAAAACTCCCTTCCAACACACACGAATATCTCCACTTCTTGTTATTCAAAACTCAGACTTTTTTTTTTTCCAGACTGCATCACCCATGTTTGTAGGTCCCCTTTACCAGCTGATTGAGTCATTAGAGGGAGGATCTGCAGGGTCTAAGGAACATTTATATAGATATAGATATAGATATATATATATATATATATACATTCTACTGCCTAGCAATGTGCTGGGAAACACATCAGTTCTCAGATCCAGCTAAACTGCCCTGGGATGAGCAGGTTTAGCCATGACAGCCTCTTGCACAGTACCCAGGACAGAAGGGCCAATGCCAAGGGGATTCTTTAAGGCAACCACTGTGAGTAAGAATATGTTTTAAAATCTCTTTGGCATGAATGAAAAAATCCAGGGATTACAGTAAATACAAGTCTGCTATCCCTAATATTTTAAGTCAACTATTATGTTATTTAGAAAACACTTTAAATAGAATTCAAACCAACTTTTCAGTAGAGGAAGCTCAGGTTGTAAACAGATCTGTTGGTCCCTTTGTTTGATTCTGCCTTTTGTCAAGATTAAACAGAAAATGCAATTTTCTACTATATAAAACAAGATACGGACTCTCTTGAAAAGCTGGGGAGGAGGCAATGGCACCTTCCATCATGAAACTTGACACAGTTTGGCTCTTTTATGTGAAGTATTATTAGTTTATCATTAAATATTGCCTATGGTTAAAACTGACTTTTTTTTTTGAGAAACAAAATGGCTTTTTATGTGATTTATTGCTATTCTTCAACTTCTCACAGTACATTTCAATTCAACACAGACTGAGATTTCTCAAAGGCTAGGAGGGGAATTTTTACTAAGCTTGACTATTCAGTCTGGGAGATGCTAATGGAGCATTCTATGTACAAGCAGAACCTTTTTCTAACTAGAGTTCACCACATGTCATTGTCCTGCAGTAGAATAAGGAAGGAAAGAATAAGTAATAAAACCATGATGGTTTACTTTAAGTATCTCTCACCTTCTGTGTCTGAGGTACTTACTGACAACATCATCCAAGCAGTGCCACTGTACTTGGCACTGCAGTTAAACACACAAAACCCACAATTTGGCCAAATCAGTGTGCCCCTTATTGCAAACAGAGCATCCCATATAATCTCTACAGAGCTTGAGCAATGATTTTTAAACTGTAATATCAGTGCCAATATCCAGCTCTGACAATGTCATTGTAAGATCTGAAGTACCCACAGTATCTAAGCGCTCCTCTATTCCCATAGAACACTTTCAGATGTTCAAAGATCAAATTCCAAATTCATAGTAGAGTCCTACATGTTCAGTTGTTGTTGTAATTTTATTAACAGGAATTAAATAACCAAACCAGCATAAATTTCATTTCTTCTATCAGATTGGGATCACAGTTCAAAAAATAAAATTATTTAGAAAGGCTTTGCAACTCTGTGTTTAACTTCATACTTTTAATTTGACAAAATCACACTGTAATACTATGGTAGGAATCTATTGATTAGAGTTGTCCTGATAAACTGTACGTGACACAATCCTTTGACAAAGGTGATATTTGCAGGAACTTACCAGCTCTCTTGTTGTAGAAAACTATGCCACTACTCTCCTGAAAGAGCCTGTTGCCGGTTAAGATTTATCTCACAAATTTCAATTTTCCGTGAACCTGGGAGGAAAAGAAGAATATTTACCTAAATTTATCTTAGAATTATGTACTTGGCAAAATTTCTTTGACCATATTACATTCTATACCAAGAACAACCCTCACTGTACTGCTGTGTTTATTTTACATAACATCACCACCACCTCAACACCGGTAAAAATGCAAGAGCTGTGGTTTTATTTCAGGGTAATCTGAAATCCATTCTTATGGAAGATGCCTATAAAATTCAATTTGCAAACTACAATTTATATCTTCAAATTTTAAAGCAGCCTAAAGAATTTTACAGCAGACATAGAATTTTCCATTAGATTGCATAGGTTTTTAAAGTTTTATAGATTCCTATTCAAACTCCAGAGAAGACTGTTAGAAACATGTTAAATGGTTTTTACATAAAAGGCAAGATTGCAGAAATTAAATTTCAGTGTGGTTTTGATTCTTCAAAGGCTTTTTCTTGCATCTCATTTGAACATGTGTCGGCCCTTTCCGAACACAATTCTGATCCCATGGGGAAAAAAATAATAATAAATAAATAAATAAAAAAATCCAAGGCAAACACTGTACAGCATGGATTTGTTTGTTTATTTATTTATTTTTGGCTGCGTTGATGATCAGGGTCAGTCGGGGTAAGTGCTGGCTATGGTTGTACAAGTAGTTGAACTGTTGTTACAGTGGAAAAGAGTTTGTTACTACAAAACTAAAGTCGATGGAACTAAGCCTCTAACTGAGATGACTTGTGCTGGTGCAATAGCTGAAATGAAAGAAAATGACTGCAGCACATTTGCAACACAAAAGCACACTTTTAAGTCAACAAATCATTGATAATGACCCCTTTCAGACAGTAATTTAGTGGGCTTTTTTGTTGCAGTTATGTTACTGACAATCAGTTTTTTAAAAAAGGTAATATTTGGGGAATAAACACACAGCCACACTTTCCACACAGAGCAAAATGAATCAAAATAAATACAGTGCAACCTCCAGAAAATCTGCACTAGGTTCGTGTGAGCACAAGTCACTATTACTTTTTTTTTTTTGACTTTGACTGGAGCACATTAATCCTTCCTAAGGCACTAAAGATTATCAGACAATGTTGCTGACCATTGCTATTGCTTCTGTTGTGCAAGTGTCTACTTTGAATACGTTTAATCACTGTGAGTTCTTTTTCTGCAACCTAATTCTATTGACAAAATAAGAAGGTTGCACTATATCTATTCTAATCCCAGTCATTTTAACAAACATCTGTCCTGCATGATTTTTATAGTGTAACAGCTGGCCACATACAGTTACAGTCCAGCAGAAATAAAGCATTTCACACCAAAATGCATGTTTGAGTACTGTAAATCCACTGAAGGATAACTATTCCTGAAGTAAATCACAGTTTCAATTCCACAAGGAAGAAAATGAATGTACCTCTACTTAAAAAAAAAAACAACCAGAAATAACAACAACAACACAACAAACAAACAAAACCCCACAAAACCAATAAACAGCAGCAGAGAGAACAGTGACAGTTTGGCACAGCTGGAGTGAATATGCACATTACCTGCTTTTCAGTTAAAAGATCAGTCCACTGAAGTACAGTCTATGGAATTTAATAATAAATGCAGATTTCTATTTTAAGTTAATGTGTCTAGCAGACATGAGACATTTTTTGTGTATGCAGTAAATAAACACACTGAGATATGACACATTTAAACATCAATATAGATGTGTGCATGCTGATATATGTAGGTGGGTACATGTTACTATTAGGGTAAATTCTAAGAATGACTTAAGACATTTAATCTATGGGTGTTGAAACAGATATTGTCAAGCCTGATGAGCTTTAGAATTAACCCAATCAAACTATTTTCTGTACTGTAGAAAATAATTGCTGGATAACAATACCAAAAAATTGGAAAAAAAATAAGTAAAAAAATCTTTCAATATATATATAAAGTAATACCAACATTTTATTTTGCAGCTCAAAGTAGACTTTTGTTGTGGTGTTTTTCTCTGCTGCATTCATTACCCCATCTTTACCTAATTCAATTTTTTTTACCTTTCTGTCTTTCTCAAGATCTGGCAAATTTTCCATTATACTCATTTGTTACTTTGGCTACTTGGTGCTGTGCTAAACCAGTTTATTGAATGAACAGAACTAAGTCTTATGCCTCTGAGAATGGAATAGTTTCTATAGATCTATAGAACTCAAAACTCCATTATTGGTTGATTGAAGATTAAAATCACTTGCAGATGCATTGGCTTCCTCAGAAAACAGAATGAAGAGAAAGGACAGTGTGATTCTGGCATTCACAAAAGGAAGCAGAGGTTTCCTTAGTGAAACCACAGAGAAAAGAAAACTTAAAAAAAACTCATTAAGACTAGCTACTGTTCAGGTAGCCAAAAAACATAAATATGCTAATCCTTTTTAATTTCAGTGGACTGATAGTCATACTTCAAACATTTTGAAGTCAGCAGAAGAATCTAGAAAGTTTCCTGTTTGAAATCTAATCTTGCATCAGATTTTGCAAGAACTTCATCACTGGAAGTACATAAAATATGGCCAGACATGACAGAGCTGTGGGATGTGGTCATTCCATGGTGCAGCTCAGCCATGCCCGGACAACTTCCTCTCATTCCCAAAGACCTCTTCATCCTCAAAGATGGTATCAAGATTTCCTATCCAAAACCAACAAAGCAAACAAAAAATGAGATGAAGGGGGCCTAAAAATGTATTTTTTGCACTTTTCTAGCACTAAACAAATTATTTGGAAAGAAGAGCAACTTCTAAGCCTGTGAACCTGCATATGCCTGATGGCACAAGGACTCTGCATACTGCAAAATTAGCTAAAGGTCAAGTAATGGGTCTGCTGAGCCTCAATATACACTGTCCAACAAATATTACTTTTTTTTAAGTATAATTAATCGTACCTAAGAGTTAAAGTTTTAATAAAATATTGTTGATCTAGTAAATTGCCACTAGAGGTCTGAGTCCGTACTGACATTTTTTTTTTCTTTCTTTTATTCCTTTTCTCCCTTACCTACAGCACACTCCCAGAGTAGTTAAGACCTCTTCTTGATTTGAACCTCAGTCATTCATTTATAATTCATAGGTTACTTTCCCTATTTTACTGAGCTGTTGTAAAACATGAGGTGAAGTTTGCAAATGCCCCTGGACAGAAAATCTGGGTGCTTGGCATTCCTTCAAGAAACAAAGACCAAGAGGCAGTCAGTCTGTGCTACCCAAAATTACCATAAATTACACATTCAATAATAAGTTATCATGTAGCAACACATTCATTTTTGTTAAGAAGCAAATCTTTTCAGAGGGAAGCAAAATTACCTTGAGGTACATCCAACAGTTTCACTGGGGAATAGCAGATCTTTCCCTCACTAAGTACAAGGCCATTTGTCACATAATTGCCATGTTATTCTCAGATAATTGTCACACAGAAGCAGCACACTACTCAATAGGTGTTCATGTGTTTTTGCCTGCATTGTCAAGAATAAGAAAAATACATCACAAATTGCCTAAATGCTCTGACAGAGAGCAATGGCAGGATAGGTGTTTAGAAGAAGTTTAAAAATGACAAAAACTCGTTCCAAAAAAAAAAAAACCAAAACGAACTCAAGCCACGAGCAGATCTACATCCGAAAAGACAATGTCAAACACCACTTAACATGTACTTAACAGCCATGAACATGTATAAAAAGAGACACTGACTTCATTTCAGTGTGTGTCTCGGCGGAGCACCTACCCCCAGGCCACCCAGCGCTGTTTTGCTTTATTATCGCTTGCTTCATAAATTTATCAATGTTTAATTGGAATTGAGTTGTCTAAATTCTTATACTAACTTATAACACTTAGAGCCTTTATTGCCCCTATAAACCCTAACTGTATGTTCAGGTTGAGAATTGAGGGAGAAACACCAACTTCCCTTTCCATTCAGAAACACTACTCTCAGCAACACTTTGAAGCAGATTAGTACATATATTTGTTCTACTCATGATGAATATGTTTCCTCAATATCAGAAAGCTTTTCTTCCCTCTATAAGTATAATCCAACAACATTTGGAAGTTGTGCATCCGACTTGTAGGTTTCTCATGCATTCCAACAGCCATTGGGCTGTTATACTTTTTTTTAAGGAGTGTGTAATCTGGGAGTACACTTTTTAATCTTTTTTTTTTTTTTTTTTTCCTCCTGGAAGAGAGCAACTGAAAAGCAAAAATCCCACCTTTATCAGAACTTGATCCCTCACTCTTTCCTTGTTAAGGTACAAGTTTTGGTCAATCTATGACACCTTCCCCTCTGACAAATTGTTTCATCTTTTGAGAACTACCAGACAGAATATGAACAAGCCTCCAGAAGCACCTCCACACCCGAAGATGTGACAGGGTCTCTGTTTCTCCTCTACTGTTCACATTCTGCCCCTGTGCTGCTGAGGAGGGGGAGTGAGGAAGCAGCTGGCTGGGAATTGGGAAGCTGGGTATGAAAAACCCACTACAGAAAGACAGAAAAAACTATTATAAATAAATAGAACACCATGCTACTTTGTGGGATCTTCTGGAACAACAGAAATTCAGTTGTTATCTGCTAATTTTCAAGCAAGCCAAAGCTGCAGTTACACATTGCTTTGCTCAGCTGCCCTGACTTCTCCACTGCTGGATGAGGATGCTGCTGGTAGAAAAACCTTTTACTGAATTATGAGAGAGAGATTTTTCTATTTCCACTTTGTTGATTTTCCCTTTTCCCCCTTTATTTTTCTTCTCTTTTTTCGGAAAGACGACCTCCTTCAAACTCCCTTTTTTTTTTTTTTCTTAGTCTTACCATGTCTCATCTGACATTTCCTTTTGTTCAATCCATTTTATTTGCACCTTCTAAACCAAACTTTTACAGGAATAAAAATCTAACCCCAAAATTCATTGACCTGAACTAACTCAGCAGTTAGCCTTGCTTCGAGCAGGGTATTAGACCAGCTAACCTCCAGAGATCTCTTCTCAACCTGAATTATTCTCTGATTCTAAGATACACATATATACATATGCATATACAGAGCTGCTCCTTGACTAGAGTATGTGTTCCACCTCACGATGCAAAATAAATGTAGGTTCACAGCATCTGAAATTATGCTGGCCCACAGAATGACCTTGAATTGTTAATCTTAGTCTCTGTTGCCCACTCCCAAGCAAGTTTCTCTTATTCAGGAGGATTATCAGAATCAGTAATGGCCTTTGCTCCTGCATGGATTTATGGTATTTGCAAGTATAACTTGTGCAGCATTGAGATAGACAGAGTAAACAAGGCTATAACAAAGGAGCAATACCAATGAGCTCTGGTTATCAATGTCAAGCTTCAAAAGAGAAATTTCAGCGCTGAAAAGATGAAAATCTGAACAACTGGGACTAAACACAGTTTCTCATTAGAACAGGAAAAAGTTCAAAGGTGTGAAAACTTAGTTATAATGGATATGGCTCTTTGCTGTTTGTTTTCATGTAGCGAGTTTCTTAAGACAGTGGAAAACTAATTGCCTGCTAACATAAATAAGCACTGTGTGGCATGTTTGAGGATTCACTGAGATTTACACAAAAGCTAGAGAGGAAAAATATTGTGCCTTGAGGACAGAGCCTGACGGGCAGAGTCTGTCATAATGATAAAGGCTCCTAACCTTGCTGTCAGATGATGTCTTGCTTGAAGTGGCTTTGGAGTCAAATTCTGAGAAATCCTCTAAGATTAACTCTAGCATGCACACTTCATTACCTCTCACAGAAAACACTATCACCAGAGTTTAATAAACAGTTAGAAGCAAGTTAATTGTGATGTCTCCAATAATAATTATTGATTATGTCAAAAAAAAATTACATTTTGTATAAGACGACTGCACAACACACAGAGGAACAAAGTGCCAGCTGATACTTTGCCAATTTGATTTATTAGGAGTTATGTATACAGAAGTGGCAGCTAATGTGCTGGCTGCCTTCCTGCTCTGCCTATTCTGTCCTAGTCCCTCCCCTTCAATGCTAATCAGAGAGCAAAGCATAACGAGGAGATAATAACACATGGCTGCTATTAGTGCCAACAGACTTTATGTAAATATTTTTAATACACGCAGTTATTTTTCTTTTGTTACAGGTAGCATTTTTAAGGCAGAAGTTTGGGCAAACAGCCTCTTATTCTTTGTTCTTTGGTGATTTTCAGACCATGCTTAAAATCATACTAAAAATGTGCAGTAATTTGTCTTGTAGTTACATAAACCATACAGGAAAATTTCCTTTGTAAGCAGCAAAGTAGTGAAAATGTTTTAGCTAAAGAAACTGTTAAATACTGACTGTTTGGAAGTGAATTAGGATATTAAGTATTTGGATGGCAAAATTGGTCAACTATTTGTTATTGAAGCCAAGGTATATGGTTTTTATTATTATTATTTAAATATCCATCTGAAAATTGATTTTGTTATTCTTCACTCAAAAAAGCTCACAGACTTAGAATAATGCCAAGTTCTCTTAAAGTTAGTGCTATGAGAAACTGTCAGAAAATTAGCATGCAACAGTGAAAATATGGATGAATATGACAGTGAGCTTCCCCGGCATAATGTTCATTTGGAAAAGAAGCAATTAACAAAAATGAAATAATAAAAAAAAAAAAAGCATAAACAAGATGCTAAAGACTCAGGCTATTACTAACAAAATTTGTTTCCTTTCTTCCTCATTTAAATGTTAAAAATAATTTAGGAAGAAAATTAGATTCCAACTTCTAGCTTTTAAAATTATGATGAAATGTAGCAGCTGAAAAAATAAATCTCAGAATAATTTATTCTAATTTGTGTCTCCCATGAACAACAAAGTCCCTTGGAAGCAGACCTTTATATAAAGTCATTAGACTGTTGCTATTTCACTGGGCAATGTTTTTAATGAACCAATGGCAGCTTGCTGATAACAATTAGATGAGATGAAATTAAACCATTCACACTCTTTAAAAGAGCAATGGTGCTCCTGATAACAGAGACTTAATCATTGTGTTACCTAATCTGCTGCCTGTCTGGAACTTACTTCACTGCAGGTTGAAATTTAGTATTAAATGTCCATCAATAACAGTGTGCAAATAAAAATCATGAAAGCAAACTGATTTAATGTCAAACTAATGAGACTGGAAGCTCTGCTTAAGGAATTATATTTTAGCCCTTCTCAAATAAAGCACTTAGAGGGGAGACGGCTTCCCCGAATTTACCGGAGTAGGAGATTTCAGTGGTTAATGAGAGGATCAAGACTAAATGTCAAACTAAATAATATCATAAACTCTTCATTTCTGATCCTTGCCAATTCAGAGCCACTTTCATACATCCTGTTATGACAGGTTCATTGGCCAAATCTGAACTTTCAGATAAATAGGAAAACCTCATTTATCAATGTTCAGCCACTAATCTGAAATTTCAGCATACCAAAAAAGCTTAGTGCGGTACTTAATAGCAAAATAACTCCACAGTGGTCTGAGAAAAAACAGATTTCTAATCTAAATCCACAGTTACTAACAGGTTCTTCTGGGAGCTATAAGGAATATTTTCAAATGACTGACACAATTTCTCAATATTTTTGGCTTTTTGTTAACTTGAGAAAATCTGTAATTTTTTGAGATTTGACTATCCTGGAATTTCTGACATGGGGAGCTGCTTGTCATGTTCTGATTTGCCATTAGGAAAAAAACTAGGCATCAAATTACAAATCAGCAATAGTATGATGCGACCCAGCTACGCCAAGTAGAAATCATGTTATCTTTAACCTAACTAGCCTGTTGTGAAGACTTACAAGGTTTTACCTTCTTCAGCCTGAAAAGCCCAACAATAGTGGATTGAATACTGAAATCTATGCCACAGTATGTTCATTTTTTTGTGTTATGTGAGCTGTCTAAATAACAGCCAGGTCAGGCAGGCTCAGGTGCTGATGTGCACCATCCAGCAACCAAACAAGTGCCCTCCAAATGTTTCCACAAGTCTTTGGATCAAATGCAAAGCAACTCTACAGTGCATCATTAGAAGCAAGGCTAAAGCAGGCAGAAATATTTCTTTGAAGAAGTCAAGAATGGACTACTGGCTAGAAGACCAGCTCCAGGCCTTTCCACCCAATCTCAGTAAGAATTCCAGGAGTTAATTGTGATCAGCTCTCAGACTTCACCAATAACAAGGGATCCCACATGGTCACTGCTGGCTAATAACTCAACTGCGAGAGTGAACAAACATTTCATCATCATCAAACGTAGAATTTTACACTAATGCAATCCTACAGCTAAAACTCTATTTCTCAATAGTTTTTCAGACCTTCTCATTTATACTTCAGATTTCCTCTGACCAAAGGTACTCCCTGGGATATCTTTAAGGATTAACCCTGTATTAGATGGTCTTTAGAAAGAAGCATTTTTCAGTATGATCAGTATGGAGGGATATGATGAAGAAAGGAAGAAAAAAGCAACTTTCAGATTACCTTTACCAATGTGCAGGAAGTCTTAAAGGATAAGACAAAAAAGAGATACTACAAAATGCTGGGGTTTGCCCTCTCATGTTTCAGCAAGGGACTCTAAATACCATCACGGGAGCAATCAATTTACAGCAGCTGTGGACAGCCTTAAGGGCCTGAACAGCTTAATTGGAGAAATGTTTTAAAAGTTAAAAGGCCAGAATCATGTCAAGTGCATGAAGGAAAAACTCACAGATGCTTCTAAATGCATTCATTATACAGTATTACAAAGGACAGAAGCAACATAAGAAAAAATGTTCAAAAAGCATAATTAAAGGCTAGTTTTATTGATGAATACTAATCAAATGCCAAAATTATTAATATAAACATTCATATTCATCTATTCTAACAAGTTGTATTAGTAATTTTTAAGAAATATCCTTTAATATGAATTTAATGCATAGAAGCAAAATTTTAAGGTACTTAGAAACATAATAGGTACTTAATTAAAGCCAGGATTGAAATTTAACAGTTCACTTAAACTACTCATCCCATAATTTAGCTTTCTTCTTTATGCTGAATTTAGTGTTCATGCAGGGAGACAATCTAACTTTCATGAAAATTGAAGCCCAAATGTGACTGGGCAAAAAACCTCTGGCTTTTCAGAGCTAGAAGCATATTTACCCTTTGGCTTAAGTGCACTTAGAAATAATGGTGCCTTTAAAAGTACCTGTTTGCCAAGTAACTCAGACCTTCAGGACAAAAATAGCACAGTAGGAAAATAATGTCCAGATAAGAAGCAGCAATTGTGCTGGTTACTATTACCTGCCTTCATTAAAAGTGTTTTACCTTTCTCATCATCATCCCTCAGTGGTGCTGCTGAGGAAGGACACAACAATGCTCATTACAAGCCCATCACTCCCAAGCAGAAGAGATTTTTCAGTTACTGCTCCCTCCAGTGAACTATGATCCGAAATGTGGATAAATTAATAATTCAAAGAAAATGTTCCTGTTCTGGAACTCCTGAAAGCATACTAGAGGTAAAGGAGGTCATGAAAATCTTGGTATTTGGCTCCCTTCTTATACTGCATCTCAAGTAACTTCAACAGACTGTTCCAGGTTTGCAATGGAGGTATGTGGCAGGAAAGAAAAGTCCAATCCAAACCAACACCCCCAAAAAACAACAAACAAGCAAACAAATATCCTTGTTATTCCTTGGTAGCATAAATTTACAGCATCATAAGGAAAACAGCTGAGCAATGATGACCTAGGTCAGTATATCTTCATCAATATTAGTAATTTACTTTCTGAATAAATACTTTTATTTGTCATACAAAAAGGCTTAGAAGAGATTGTTCTAAGAGTTATTAGATTTACACAATATTTTTCGGTAGTTTGATTGCAAACATTATCAAGGACCTCATTTCAAAGTGATGTAAACTGTGATATCCTCACTGGTCTATTTACAGTTTCTCAGTATAGTGCCAAGTACTCTGGTATTACACAGGATTAGTTTTTCAGTAATTACTCAAATATTGGCTTCTGTACTCTGCTTCTGTGTGTTGAGTCATCCTTGAGGCACCCTTCTGCTGGAGTCAGTCTGCAAACCTGCATCACTGAGGCTCCTTCCCCAACTCCCTGACACAGGAAATCCACCCAAAATCCTGTTATCTTCTCGGTGTTCACCCCATATCTAACTATTGTCATGTGCTTTTGCATAAAAGTCAACATATGATGCTGATAAAAACCCAACATAAAAGAAGCAGTCCCAATGACTCTGACAGAGAGACTGTATCTTTTTAACTAGTAAAGTCAACAAATGTTTCATTTAATGAAATCTTCAATTCAGGAACCCATTCCTACTCAGGAAATATACATTTAATCAGGATTTAAGTCTTTGCTCAAGTTCTGTTTTCCCATCATACCAAGCCACATTTAAGGTTGATCTCTTTTATCATCTTCCAGTCCATCTGTTTGCCAACTTATCTTGTCTCTATCAAAGGCCAGTAATCAAAAGGCTTTGTTGTCCTTTCATGTTGTAAAATAAATAGCTTTGAAGTTATTTGTTATAAAAATTATGAACAGTACTGAAGCGATGACATATGAGTCCCCTAGAACAAGGAAGATGAGTTTGTGTTTTAATTGAACTAATTATTGGGAAAGGAGATTGCAGGAAGCTCCAAACATTGAACTAATTCTTTGTGGAATGCCTTCTGGTAAAGAGGACATGAAAAGAGCCCTCACCTCACGTGAGTAATTATTTTGGCAAATACAGAGCTGAATAATGGGTATGTGTCCAAGTGTTTGCTTGTTTAAAAAAGTATCTAATTAATCATTTAAAAACCCAAAGTCCTGTTGTGCGGAGCTTCCTGTAGTCCCAGCCTTTGTCAGAGGTACAATCTGAGTTGCAACTGCGTGTTCTGCCTGCTGTTCTAGGGATAAATTAGTTAAACTCAATCACTGGCTACAACTTCATACAAAGAGTTAGTACAAAGCTAAAAAAGCATAGGGTGGGAATCTGGTGGGGCAGAGCATCATCTTTTCATTATTTTAGAACACTTGGGGATGTCTCTTTATATCCTTATTAATAAATATATGGGCTACATATGATGGACCTGAGACTCTACTGTGCTACCAAGTTTCTGTGCTTGAAATTTCTTCCAAATGATTATTTTAACTCAATGATATGACTAAAATATTTCAAGTACAGAGATCAAACTAATCAGTATTTACATGCTGCATGTGTACAGTATGTTCTGTTACAAGCTCTCCATGACTAGATCCAGTACAAGTCTGAAAGCTCTTCAGAAATATCCCTAAAAGCTTTATCCCCCAAAGAACACCTTACCCCCCCCATCTCATTCTAAGGAAACTTGGGCATCTCTACCTTGAGGGGTTTTTATCCATTTAGCTTTCCCCTTGCTAAGGGATGCTGCAAAATATAAACTATGCAATCTCAGAGCTACAAGATGCATTTTGTTTTATGTCTTGTGTTCATAAAAAAAGAGAACAAAACGCCCATAACCTTCCTTTTTGCTTCAAAGACATAACTGGAAACAAGCGGTTATGTTTGCAATGCCCATCATTCTGTAATCAAAGTACTAATTGGAGTGCACAGTCCTGGAATTCTCATTTAGCCCTGACCAAGTTTATACTCTTTATTGCCTCCTTAGGCACTAAGCCCCTTTGTAGCATTTGCTGGGCAGTCCCAAATTTGCAGTCTCTGCTGTTGCAGCCATCTGAAGGTGCTGCCTGATTTCCACCAAAGGACAGAGTAGTTGTGCAGCAGGGACCTGGCTCCCTCTGTCTCCTCACTCCCAAAACAGACGACTTTCTTTGGTGTTTTGGGGCAGCAGCCTCCAGCAGCAAACACATGAGCAGCAGCAGCACTTCCAGAACTGATCGTTTTAATTTACTGGCCGCTGTTTTCTTTACATATCTTCAAATTTGTTATATCGTTTTCATTTTCTGCTCATAATACACACAGGAGGAAAATGAGTCAAAAAAAGTCATATCAAAATAACCTTTCAGGTACTTTGTAGGTAGATGGGATATTCTGAGATGGGAGTCCATTATTTTTCCATTTAGGCATTACAATATCCTGTAACTTACTCCCATTTTCCCTGCCTAATTTGCCATCTCTTAGATGCCAAGAATGTGTAGAAATCTCTGAGGGGTGTTTCTCTCATCAGTAGAAAGGGAAAATTGGAATAATGACTTTCAGGCATTGGTGGCAAGCACTGTATTCTCAGAAGCATAAAATCAGAAATGGAAAAACTCCTAATAGGTCACCTAATCTATCTTTCTGCGCAAACTGAGTTCTGCATAGTTGAAATGGCTTCAATTTTGTTAAAGAGTTGCCTGCTTGGGATTCCATCCACAGATTTCTTTCCAGTAATACAGTCCTATGCTCTTCCCCATGTCCCCATTCAATCTCAAGGAGGAGCTGAAATTCAGAATATATAAGGAATAAAGGACAAGAAGCTCAGAGAATTGTTACATTAAACCCACCAACTTAGCCTGAGATAACCCAGAGTTTTGGGCTCTGTATTAACAGGAAAAAATATTAGACTGGCATAACATTTCTGTGGCAATAATTACTTTCTAAATGTACTGGAATAAATTTAATCTTGATGAAATTCCATCTGATGCCAATGCAGTGATTACTGCCTTTCTAATACACCTCTCTAATTCTCATAGCAAGAGGAAAAGATCTTGAAAGTCCTGAATAATAAACTTTCTTACACAGTTAGACGACTCCCAATATATAAGGACACACTTTAGCAGTTCCTCTCAGAAAAAATAATGATCTGTTTGGAAGAGCTAATAGGTCTGTATTCCTCGGCTTAGTTCTGCAACTTTTAGTTATACCACTACTTTACTTGTGCTACTGTCATAAGTAGGAACTTAAATCATTAAATGGCCTCTGAACTGGACATATGTTTAATCAATTTACACCATTCCATCAGCTTCACTAGCAGAAATTCTGACAGAATATCTGCCCACCTCCATATGGTGTCATCAAACTTCTCTAGACCACGGCTCACCAAACTGTCAGGAGTTTTAGGCCACAGTCTCGTAGCACCTGTGGAAGAGTTCTTATTTTAATGTGTCTGGAGAATGAAGGATTGAAAGGAAACTGAAGGAACTAAAAGGCTTATCTTTCATTCAAGAACTGTTCAGTGGATCTGGAGGAAACAGACACCTCACGTGTTCAGCTGAGTAGCAAACAGTCACAGATGGATGGGAAGCTGACCTTCCAAAGCATCATTCAGCAGAGCTGAATTAGCACAAAGCTATAAATAACCAGCTATTAGTATTGCAGCAGAAACAGTGATTCTGTCACACTGCAAGGCAAGACAATCAGATTTTGTTATTTGTATGTAATCACAGTTGCTATGGGGTAGACAGGAGCGAAGTGAGAGACAAATAAATTATAACCTTTTCGCAGAAGTAAAATCAAAGCAGTTTTGTGGAAGCATTTAAAGCAATAAGAGCTCTTCCCAAATGGGGCTTCTTGCAGTCATTTTGACAGCAAGGGAGTTTTTTTTTTTTTCCATNAAAAAAAAAAAAAAGAAAAAAAGAGAAAAAGAAAAAAGTTTCTGTCATAGCTTAAGTCAGTAGTTTTCTCCTGGAAATGTGTTTACAGTTTGTGTCTCAACAGGGAGGCATGTTTTGCATGTAAATAGCAGGTGGTTATGGAGAGTTACTTTGACAGCTAATGTCTTGAGCTGCCTTGGCATCAGTGGTCTAATAGAGTGGCTCTGTAGCCAGTGAAGTTCCTGATGAAAGGCAGCCAAATTAAGGGGAGTTTTTCATCTCGGTTTCGAGCCGGATCTACTGTGACCCTTCAAGGGGGAATGAAGGAATGATTAAAAAGAGATTGCACTCTGGCTCTGGTGGCAACTGACATAAATGAACTTGAAAAGACAAATAAGACTACACTAATTTTAAAGCCAAAGTGGTTCCTCTCAGTCTGCATCGCAGGAAGCTGCACTGCTGAAAGCAGAGGTGGTCTGACTCTTGCCCAGAAAAAAAGCAATCTCATACTCTGACAGAGGGGGAATGTCAAATGCACCCCAGAGGGAGGTAAAGTCTTAGTCTTATTTATTCTTCTTTGTAGAAAATTAATAGCTACAATGTTCATAATGTCTCCTGGCTCCTGTGCTTAGCCTTAATTCACATTTTCTTTCTATTTCCTAAATTATAATCTGAAAATTACATTGTTGAACTCAGGAAGGTAGATGATTCTCAATAGTAATGTCACTGTGCCAAAGAATTGAGCAGGCCATAGTTTTTCGATGTTGCAATCATGTAATCTTCCTTTCCAGTGGCCTTTCTTGTGCATCTTCTCTAGGAGAAAAACTTGTGACTTATGAATCCTACAAGGATGCTTGGGCAGAATTAAAGTATACTCATCAATCAAATGTATTCAAGAAGGGTTAGAAGACTCCCTAATCTATAAAGCTCTGGAAAACTGCATAGAATTTACAACCATAAAGGCATTTACTTATGGTTGGCTCATATATAGTGATGAGCACAAGAGGTTTCCAGACATATCAGCAAATCACCATCCAGCCTGTTCTAGTTCTTCTGACTGGATCTTTGGATTTAACTTTGTGGTTTTATCAAAACAATCATTTATACTCTTACACAGTATTTTAAGCACAAAGCATTTCTGAAAAAAAGTAAAGCTTTCTGTTAAACATGGATTTCCTTTCCTCTCAAGAAAAGGCACTACCAAGATACTACAGCTATCTCATTCTATGGTAATGTTTCAAAACAGAAAAACCCAGATGTTTAAACATTAAATCTTTTCCTCAGATTTAGAAATCCTGAACATCATGTCCCATACAACCGCAAAATGGGCAGGAGTTCAGGGAGCAGCTGCTGTGGTGCAGCACACAGCTCACATTTCCAGGGAACCCTCTCTAGGTAGCTCATGAAAGCCCAAAGTGCAAATGCCACCATCTTCTCATAGATTTGCACATTTCAATGCCACCAGACCCTGCAGTGGTGTGAAATATTCTTTGCAAGAGAAAGAGCAGTGTCACTGCTAATCTGTTCTCTCTGAGAAACATCCCAGTTGAATGGGCCAAATGTGAAAGCTGCATCTGAGACATGTAAGATGCGATATCAGTCTGCCAAGCCATGAACAGAATGACAGTCCTAAACAGTCCTTAATTATTCTGATTCTATTTTACCTTCATATTGGTTGTTGGCAAGTGCACTATATTTTGCCCTGCAGTTCTGTTGCAGAGAAAAATCTGTGTTTGTATGTTTGTCCTGGCTCCACTGTCTGTCAGAAGGATGGCACCATGAACCTGGGGTCTTAGAGAGATCTGTCTTGACAGGTAATCTGTAACAGGATGCATACTGATCCCATGTCTGCCTCTTGTCACAAAATACAGGTAGAAGTAGAAATCAGAAATCCATTGTGCTGGCTACTTCTTTTTTTCCCTGTACATGTCTGTTAGTGTTAGCTGTGATATGTACAGGAGCATTAAGAAGCCATGGACATGTAAGGCTAAGGATCTCTGGGGACAGGAAAAGAAACTCTGATCAGATTTGACTCTGCAGAAAACTAAAATACTGAAGCTCCATAACCAAATCCTGAAAATCAAATATTGACAAGAGGATAGTCCATAATAATCTCCTAAATGTTTCCGCTCTGCCAATTACGTGCTAAAATTGCTAAGAGCCCACATTTCACTAAAGATAAAATTATCATGCAAGTGACATTTCCTCTTTCTGCATCTCATGACAAGACTTTGACTTAGAAGTCACAAACAATAAGAAGTTTGTTATATCCTTGCCATTTCCTTTTTATGCTGCAGCCTTGACAGAATATCATTAGAAATTATACAACAGCACATCCATTGCTCAGCCAAACTTGGTAAGTTTGTACCTTCCAAATAGCAAGACTTCATTGTGGAAAATTCAAATACAGGGAAACAGAAGTGCTTGAGAACACATTCACAGAAGTTACTGTTTTGCTGAGAAGTCTAGAGGTGGCAGGAAAGTTGCACTGGGAAACGCACACAAAGGTGTTTATGTGCAGCCCGTGTGGTTACACACACACCATTCCTGGGGCCTGATTTCAGTCCTGCAGTTGCTTCCCCCAAAGACTGCTCTTTACTGATTCATACTGTGCGCTGACAATGCTCCCTTCCACAGTCTCTGCCACCCCTCTCACAAACCTGGTAATTATACACATCCTAACCAAATTTCTTCTCCAGAACATCACAGGAGCCCAGCTGTAATGACAGGAGCCAGATCCCACCCTTCCTGAATGGAATAAACGTGAACACTCCCAAGACAACAGATCTCGGTGCAGTTTGGAGGAGCAGATGGCCTTCACTTGCTTTTTTTTAATTTATTCCCCTCAAATCTAAAAACAACTTATCCTCAGCAGGTCATTGTGATGATACTTTTGTATGCTTTGGTGAAAAAAATCAAGTAAAATTTTACATAATTCCTCACAATGAATGGTGTAGGGTGGACAGACAATCATGGCTTTCCAAGTCATGGTGCCAGTTCCATTTTAACAGCAAAACTACCTCATCAGTAGTAGAAAATACCAACTTCTTTTCACTCTCAAAAAACACACAAAAAAGCTAGAAAAAAAATTGCTACAACTTATGCTGAACTTACACCTCAAATCAAGACTAAAATATTATAATTTGTTGTAAATATTATGATTACCCAGATATACAGATCATACAGAGCAGTATCCTTCAAAACGCCTATCACAGCCACCTGAAGTTATTTAATATTAAAAACCACTAACTGCTGTGGGTTACAGTGTTCAATGATAATCTATAATTTACCATATTCTTGTTATTTTAAAAGAAATTTCTTATTAATGACGGAACAAGTAAAATAGCAGAGCTACCAAAAGAATTTTTTAAGATTATAATATTATATGGAAAAATACACATGTCAGGTTTGTAACTACAGACAATAACGCTCCAACAAAGCAATGATGTGCTTAAGCTAAAATAATTTCAGAACTCTATTTTTAAAAATGCTGTGGAGAAACAGGATATGGAAAAAGTATAAGGATTTCTTATCCTAGACTACAGCTGCAAATATTTCTTAGTATAAACACTGATTTAAAATCATTGCCACTGAGCAGCAAAACACTTACCTGGGAAAGTGAGTGGACTGAATTCAGTCTAGCTGCAAAGAAAGAAAAATCTGTATCAGAAAAAAATCATTTCAAACCCACACTGGACATCTCATTAGACAGGCTGAGGATTAATGAGGCTAGAAGATAACTGCGCTTCTGTTCCTAGAAATGGTCTTTGTCTGTTTTCAGGTCAGACACACTGACAAACCAGTATATAAAAATTATATAGGTATTCTCCTTGATGTTTGTATCTCCTGCAGAGAGGACTTCTGTGCCCAAGTGTAGCAGTCAATAATATTCACATGCAGTTAAAATTAATCTTAAAGAGGTGTGACAGATTTTATCGTTCATCACTTTTAAGTTTAAGATTAATGAAGCACGTTTCCAAACCTGATGATGTATTTTCTCTTCAATCAATGTGCCACTTCACTAAGAACTGCTTGTATTTATTGCTATTACTATACTCTAGTGTTATAAAACCAAAAGGTAGCCCTTGACTGAAATAGTGGGTTAACTTAAGATGTTACCAACCATTCAAGTTTTCACAGCTCAGACCTTTGGGGTTATTTGTTTGTTTTTAACAAAGGGTCATCAGAGTGAAAGGCAGCAATGTAACCTCAGTGTCATCACTGAATTAATGTCGAATCAAAATGTAGCAGCTGTTGCCTTTCACCAGTGTGGCACGTGTTCATTATAAACAGTGTAGGAGACTGAGAATTTAGTATACGTTTGGGTTTTTTCTGCAATGCATCCTAGGCATTATACAATCACAGAATCAACTATGTGGGAAAAGACCTCTGAGACCCACTCCAACTTTTGATCTCTGCCCTGAAGAAAAAAAAAAGGTACCAATTTAACCCTGTTGTTTCTTTGTAACTACCAGTATTATTACAGCTTTACCCTGATTCCCACTCAGGAAGCTTTCTTCACATCTAGTCAACAGGATGGACAGTGCTGTTCCTTTTGGGTGAGAAGGATGAAAACAAGAGAGTTAACTACCATCAACATATTACAGATATCTTAAAGCCTACTTCCTACTGCCTTCACCTGCTCCGTGTGGAATGGGAAACCTAGCAGAGTCTCACTTATGAAAAATATTCCAATAAATCAAGCTCTGCTTTGTATACAGGGTTATGATGTTGCCATGAATCAACATAAGATAAGAACAGGCTGCAGTGCCAACCAAATTGTCATAAGACAGAAGAATTCCCTTAATTTCCTTTAAAAAAAAATAAAAATCTGTTGCCATTTACTAATGGTGTACATGTACTAATTGAATAAATAGGTTTCTCCATGTGGACTCTGTGACAGTGATGGAATGTTGTTCACAAAATCTGAATGAAGTTGTTGCCCTATGAGGCCTCCAGCAAGGAGACCTTTAACTGTCCTGGTTGTAACCTCCTGTACAGACTTAGAGAGGATTCCTTTCATTCTTTTATTATTACATGTGTGTACAGCAATCACACAGTAGGACTCCCAGTTCCAACTCGGAGCTTCTACTACTCCAAGATAAATAAAATATGCGATTAATAATACACACTAGAGCCACATCAGAACTTCATAAGGAAATGGAAAATACACTCCCAGAGAATAAGCACGTACTTTACAATAATCCTACTTAGCATTCTGCTTTTTTCTCACTTATAAACAACGGCAACAGGACAAAAGATGGCGATTTTAATTGTAAAGCAGCTTAATAATTTTATAAAGGGAGCTGTACTCCTGCTGCACATCACAGCATAATGAATTCCTTTTGAAATGGGAGAAGGAAGGAATAATCCCAGAAGCTCTAACAGATAAGATGAAATGCCATCCTAATGCAGTCTGCATCTTGTTCCCACCATAATAAGTAGCTATTCTGTGTTTAGCAAATTGAACACTGCATTGTTCCCAATAACCGGAATGAGCACGGACGGGGAGGAATCTGCTTACCTGGGAATAATTTTTATGTAATTATTAATGAAGTTTATTGTTCACATTGTCTGTGCTGCCTATAAATGCCTATATTGAACATTCAGCAGACCTTAAGACAAACCATTAGTCTGATTTGAATAGTGGAAAGGGATCAAAGGAACCAGAATATAGTTTCAGCAGCTTTTTGAATTTTATTTTAATTCAGTAGAGTCCAATCTACAAATCTGAGGTGAATTGACAGACTGCAAGTCTCTTACTCTTATGTATCTCTATCTGACTTCATAAATCCTTCATATGTTTCTTCCCAAAAGTTCAAAACTTATACCTTAGTGACTACCTTTGGAATAGAGTTATTTATGGCTGTCAGTATTCAAAAAACAGGTTTAGTACGGAGAAAGAGGCTCTCTGGCAAGACAGTCGAACTGTGAATGAGTCCTATGTGTTCCTCCAGACTCTTAAGTGATTACAATTTTTAAATTCGATATGGCTATAGGTGTGATATTTGAGGTCTTATGATTCAGAGTGCTCTACAGTGCTAAGAAATCCAAGCGTGACTTAAAGACGGGCACAATATTTTCTTTTTTCTTTTTTTTTTTTTTTGTATATACACATTGCTTTTTCCTCAATGTGTCTAGTGGTTAGAAATGTGATGATTAAGTCCACATATTAACTGGTTTCAATAATATATTCTTAAAAAAAAAATTGTAGATCATATGACTAAATTAACGTTCTTGCCATTAGAAACATCGCTTTATTAACAGTGGGATACACAAACCAACAGTGAGATGTTTATGTGGGGGAGAAAAGCTGCACTATGTTGCTACTGAAGAAAGCAGAAGAGTGTGTGTATAGGCCACCAGATGAAGACATAGATGAAGCTTAAAAATCTTGTGAGATTCTGACAATATGCTGCGAGAAGAATGCTGATGGATGCCGTCCCAGAGTGCAGAGAACTAGTAAGCCCTAGATAAACATGAAAGACATGAGAGTTCAAAGCATTGCTGAAAATAGAGAGATTTCATGAGCAACACCAGTTACAAGTGCTCCCCTTCCACCTATTTTACAGGGGGTTTACTTGTTTTGTTTTAACCCAGATGAGTTTGCTGATCCAATTCACAACATGACTCCATAAATAGTGTTAGTGTAACTGAGGGAGCACTGTGCTGCTGGATGGCATGGAAACAACTGGCTCTGGATACGATGGGAACTCCTGCTGAAATCATGAGATCATCAAATGAGGCTCCTCTCCCACCTCAAGCAGAGCACAGCACTGTTTTCATTACCTGAGACAAGAGTTTGATGCAGAATCAAGGGGAGCTGTTGCTCCCCTTTATGATAGATAATGATGATAGATAGATGATAGATAATCTGAATTTAAACTTCACCATATGCACAGGACCCAAAGTTCGGAAATTATATTGTCAAGCCATGATATGTCTTCAAGAGAATTAAACCTATTTGGATTATGACAATAAAGCTTTAATTGTTATAAAACTGAAATTGTCTCACTCTTTCATAGTGAAAACACAAATGTTTTGTAACCAGTGACACACAAAATGTTCCTTGCCTCTTATTTGGCTGTCACAGAAACTTGAGAGGGTGGGTGTAGGTCCATTCTTTGCTGGAACCTCAAAAAGAAACAACTCACTGTAAATGGACTCCCAGCCATGGCTCATGGACAGAAAATCTGTCTTAGAGATCTGCCATATCTGATATAAACATACCTAAAAAGTCCTATAGATTTTGTTGGTAAGGATATAGGCCAAATTTAAGGAAAAACAGCACCAAAACAACTGTACAAGTACTTGTAACCTCTAACAAAAGGAAGACTAAGCTATACTCAAACTCACAACTCAGTCACATGATGACTTAATTAAACTACAGAACCACTCAAAATATCAAGGATGTTCAAGTCTCAACTACGAATATCAGCATCGTTTACAAAATAATAAAAAGCCCTTTAACAATAGAACCATGGGATGTAACAAACCTTTACCTGTGAAAATATCTGCAATGAAGAATGTAAGGAATAATACCAAAAAGCATAATTCATTTCTTTCTTATATTGTGGTTTTTATCTACAGTAACTTCAGTCTCCATCAGAAACTTCTTTCTTCTCTTCCCTCAAATTAGCTGCCCAGTTAAGGTGCATTTCTTAGACCCAGTCTCAGAGCTTTCACAACTCCTTTTGCTGATGATATTTATAAAATGTTTTAGTTTCAAGCCCTAAGCAACTGTTTCCTGATCCTACACTTCTTCTATTCCAGGATGAGTTTGCACGGTTTGGGCAACCTTTTTTCCTGCTGAGGCTTTCCCTGCAAGTCTAAATGAGCTCAGACTTCTGACAAAGAGTTTATCCCTATTGAACCCACACAAGAGCAGGTGTTTGCAGAGGCAGAACAGAGCCTTTTCCAAATGAGCTGGCACTGGAACACACAGTCACTTGGAATATACTATTTTACAATTTGTAGGTTAGAATAGAATAGCACTGAAAACTCAGGTTAACAGGCTAACTTACCTTTCTGCTTCACAGTACTCCTAATTTCCCAGATTTTGCTCCAAGCTCAATTCTGGAACAAAAAGTGTCAGTTCAGTAGTCCTGTACTGTGTCCCACTGATCCAGAGCCTGGCCAGGACACTGGGAGCTCAGAACATCTCAGTTTTAGTTGCAAATAGTTAGGAAGTGATAGAATTACCTTTGTATTTTCCTTACTATCAAGGCAAAAATAACCTGTACCTTACAGGATAAACCAAAACAATTTCCATTTAGGCCTCAAACAATAGACAATTTAATGTTTAAAATTCTTTCAAGGAAAACAACCCCAAACAAATTATATATTTTTCATCTTTAAATTGATTTTCAATATTTTTGTGCTTTATTTGCTCTCTCCACATGGTTTCTTCTGTTTCCTTTTTCTATTGCTCTTCTTTTTCTGACGTGTAATTTCCTACTTGCTTTTATTTCATGCATTGTACCGTTTTTCATTATTTTTTCTATTATTTCATCTTTCTTTCTGTTTGTCAATTTTATACGCAGGTGGTTTTTTTTTACTGTGGCTTAGTCTTTTGACATGCCTTTATTGTTGCATTTATTTTTATTTACTTTTTTGCTTTCATTGTTCTTGAGCTGACACTATGCCAAACCAAATCCCTTTTCAAATTTTCTTTGAATAAAAGATGAGCTGCTCTGGAATCATTCCAGATGGAGCTGCCAAAATGAACTGGTCCAGCACAGCTTTCTTTGGATTATATTCCATGATAGTTTTACTCCTGCTGTACGAGGAGCGCAAGAACTTTCACCATGAACCTCTTGTTTTGTCAGTTTTGGTACCTTTGACTGCTTTAGTTTATTGTATTCCAAACTCCAAACTAAGTGAAAAAAAGGCTTTCTTGAGTTGACTTTTGATAAATATCTACTGATGGAGAACTTCAAAAAACAGTTTTTGTGTGAACAGATGAACTCAAGGCAACTGAATTCATGCAGCTCTTGCCTGCTGGGATTCTCTCTTTCTACTGTATTAGGTGTTTTGGACTGTTGGCTTTTTCTTGTTTATTGCTTTGTAAGTTTGTTTGATTGCTTTGGTTTTTTTTTTTTTTTTTTTTTTTTTTTTTTTTTTTTTTTTTTTTTTTTTTTTTTTTTTTTTTTTTTTTTTTTTTTTTTTTTTTTTTTTTTTTTTTTTTTTTTTTTTTTTTTGTAGCACTTTTATTGCAAACTTGTAAAATCTGAATATTTTCATATATCTCCTCTTTTGTCAAACTTTTTGAAAATATGATAACAGATTCTGAAGTTTTGATTCAATGTTCCTCTCACCTTATCCACTATTTAATACAATGTCTAATATATTGAACATATATAGATGCAATGTTCTGATATATTAAACCCTCCTAACACGCATAAATCTAAGATTATTTTCAGTCCTGGCTTAAAAAGCAGTTACTCCATTTCAAATGAGCAGGGTGAATTTTTTATTATAGCCAGAAAAATCTTTCTGATAGTGTGAAAGACATTACTTAACTGTTTACTATTGGAACTTAAATTATAAGACTAAATAAAGCTACGACAAGAACAAGTTTTCCACCTTGTTATGAGTTTCTGAATGTTTGTCATGCTGATGACATGCTCTTCACATACCTAAACTCTTATATCTGCATAAATACTGGATGTATTTATTGCCTGTGTATAGATAAATTTAAAAATTTTTTTAACACAAGTTCTTTCATTACTGGGTCCAACTAACGGGCAAAGAAATCTCTGAGAAGATGCTTCAGCATCATGAAGCAAAGCCTGGTTTAGATGTTGTTAGTTGTGCAAACACAAGTCTTACTCGTGCTCATAATCACAAAACCATCAAGCTTGAAAGAGATCTTTGAGATCGTCTGATTCAATCATGAACTCAGCACCACCATAATCACCCCTGAACCATAACACCCTCTGACACAAACCAGGTAAATGGATGGGTATCACTGAAAGATTTTGTGGACACCTCAACATTAAATCCTTGATAGCCTCAGAAGCAGAGCTCAGAAATAAAGAACTATCTGAGCTATTTTGGAGTTGCTCTCTTATCAAGGTAAAAAAAACTCCCTCACAATGCCACAGTAGCATTCCACTTTGATTCTTAAGCCTCTATCACTGCAGGGACAGGCACTACCTTGTTCAGATCGAGCTCAGGTTTTCTTCCTGGCACCCCACTGACATGGCTTTACATCCTTACATGAGGGACCATTCAAAGACTGACTTCCAAAAAGCATAAGTTAATCATGTTTTCTTTTGCTGTACTTACACTACAGAAGCAATAATTTTCTTCTCTTTCGAGTTGCCATTCCCACTGTGGGGCTATTCATTTACATCAACCCTATCTTGTGTTGTTATGCAGACTTCTGACACCGTCAGAGAACTCTACGCCCATCAGTTCATTTATCAACAGGACACATGCTCTGGGATGAACTGAACATTTAAGGATCAAGCCAGTGGTTTCTGTAAATGTGGGTTTTTAACATAAAAAAGGACAAGTAAAATGTGAGTCCATGACTAATTCATTTGCCCCTCTGCTATGCTGTGTTGTAATACTACTGAAAGCCACAATGAAAATTAATTGGTAATGCTCCATCAGGAATGGCTCCAGGTGTGACCAACAGTCCCAGATAATGTAATTCCCAAGGTACTTCAGGAGGATAATACCACAGTCAGTAGGCAGTGGAGCCAAATCTCCACAGTATTAAAAACACTTCTTATTTAGATTTGGCAAACAGCTCCCTGGAAAGAAAAACACAAACTGTACTAGCAGCTTGTACCTGAATGTTTCTGAATCTATTCATCCCTCATAGAATGAATAACAATGTCAGTCAATGTATTTTTATGTTAGTTTCTGAAAAGCAAAACAGAGCAAAATTGGAAGCAAGACACCATTATGTTTATGAATGCAATTATCAAGGAACATCTATAAGTAGAAGATGTATTGGCCATCAACACATAGCACTGACAGGTATAAATTTGCACATATGGTACAATGTGGTATAGAAATGAGTATAAACATGAAAATATGTATGCAAAAAGGAAAACAAATGCAACCTCTGCATTTGACTTTCCCTACTAAACCAAAACAATGCCTATGTTTTCATGACTTGAGGAAAAATACCTGGTATCTTGCTTTTAGTCTGTTCTCCTCACACCTTCTACCTTATTCTCCAAAGGTAGAGTCTCCTGGGTCATAAAGTCCTACCCTGTCCTGCTCTAATCCTGGAAAATTTCTTCCCCTGAATAAAGTGCTTCTTCTATATTTATTTTTTAAAGGAGCAGAGAAATGAGTTCATTATCTCCAAGAAAGATGAAGGAAAGAAAACTAGTTTGTAGAGAAAAGTCACATAACACAATAAACTGAACAATTAATTACTGCATTTAAGACTGAGAAATTGAATATGACAATCTCTGAAGCTTTAATCTAGAGGAACTATGAAATTTTCTGATTCATTTAAAAAAAAAGTTCACTAAAGCTTTAATACTAGAAATGTGAATCCCAATACTCCTGTATTTAAAATTGTGCCTCTATTTGAGATTCAGTGCAATAAATCCCCACAGATGCTGCCAGAGTAGCAGACAGCTCCTCTTCCAGTAGGAGGAGCAGGAAGGGCAAACCATGATTTGGTACATGAAAGACACACTTTTCGGAATGTAAATGAGTCTAGATGCCTTTTCTTTTGTAGGATTCAATACAACTATTGAGGAGTTCTGCTGTAGACAAGGAAGAAACCCTTATTCTGTTGCATTCTTCACTTTTTCATTCCTCTCATCTTACCTCTACCCAGTGAGCAGTTACAGACAGTGCAAGTTAGGAGACTAAGTTTATATGTATTAAAATTATGTTTTCCTGCGGCCACGCTACAGCATAATGTTCATTTTTGCAATTCCCTATATCACAAATAAATGCATTGTGATAGGTTTTTTGTTGCCACCTGACTCCACTGATTAGAAATACTAATTAAAAATAAATATATTAAAGGATAAGTGTAGCAATGTAACTTATTTCTTACTACAAGCCAAGTATTTGAAGAATTGATTGAGCACTTTGCTAGTTACAAAATTTGACTTGTGGGACTATCATCTCCTGTGATATTACTGAAAAAAAGAACATGTAAAATGGTCTAACAGATTTATACAAATTTTTGTAGTGGTTCTGGCCATTATTGACATTCTTCAATTATCATTGACCTTTATGTGCTAGGACAAATACTATTCCCTGGAGTAGACACTTAGAGGAAAATCTAATGTGCTGTTCCTGAACATGTCACTTTTATGCTACTCTAAAAAAGAAGTGCTGCTTAACTAGCTAATTGCAGAAATTGTATGTCATCTAATGATAGCTCTTCTCTCTAGGAAACCTACAGGAAATTAGCACTGCACGTGGGATGGGGCAATTCCACTGTTTTCTGATAGACTGTAAATGATAGATGTTCCTGGCATCTAGAAACCCTTTAACTTTGTTTCACAAAAGCTGTAAACTCATTAGCATCTCATCATATTCTTGAATGCAAAACCCTGCAGCATGTTCTGGACATCTGGGAAAAGTTGCAAAAGCAGATTAATCACTGCCTTTTTCTGATAGGGTGGAAACACAGGAAGGATCTCTTTACTCCTGTCAACTATATCTTTTGTTTTACTCTACTTAATCTTTGATCCCCTTTTCCATTCAAAGTCACATTAACAAGATGCCTAATTCCTCATGCAGGATTCTTTCCAGGAAAAAGTGTATTTATCAATAGATTGTGCAAAGCGTAGGTGGTGAGTTTTCCCTTTGTCACCACTGTATCTACAGTGAATTTTTGGCAGACAAAACCCATCAGATAGGGGCGTAACCAGCTGGGGTACTTGTCATCTTTCTTGAAAGGACACCCATGTCTTTGTCACTGAAGACAGGGAACTCACTTCCCTGCAATAACCAGAACTAAGTTCCTGGAGGGCATTTACCTGTCACCTTCCATTATAAGATTATAAGGCAGAACCAATGCAAAAGTGTTTGGACATATGCAATAACATGGACTTGGCGCTTTACATATGCTTTCTAGTCTGTTAAATGATGTATCTGCTAGTAGTATCTGGTTTTTAAGTACCTTTCCAAATGACACTGTCAGTTATTAACAAAAAAAATGTTAGAAATGGCAAGGAGGAAGGAACTTTATCTACTAGATCCTGTCCACCAAGTTTTGGATCCATTCCTGTATTATGTTCATAGGGAGCTTCTTCTCAGAGGATCATATTCCCTATTCCATTTTGGGGATTATATGATGAAAATTTATACCACACATTAATTTCCTTCATCTCAATTCAGACATTTCATCATCAAATTACGCTCTAGGTAATGTTAAGAAATTGTGAACTGGTTTCTGTTATGAAAAGCTACAATATTTTCAAATATTACTCATAAGAACTGTGCATAAGAAGTAAAACCTGGTTGCAACTTCTTTCAAAGCCTACATTATATCTTAAAACACGTCAGGAAATTTTTGCAAATATGTCTATTTATCCAGTTTTGGACATAACCCACCCAAATATACTTGAAAGCTCTGGGCTGTGCCAAGTAAAACTTCTGGACAAGGTTTAAGAAGAGAAGTCAGAAAACAGTATCAGTTCATGTACATAACTGAGACTACAGGGAATTCAAATATATGGTCATGCACTTTGAGGAGGAAAGGTCTGAATTCTTTCAACTTTATTAACATTTCCTAAGAAACATTAAACAAAACAGATCACCATGTATTATTTATCTAGTTCTTGTTTCCAAATGGCAATCAGATAATTACTAAAAATACAAGCAAAGCCTGATGGATTAATAAGAATATTAAATGATCTGGAGGAAACACTAGCCAGTTAACAGCACTATCTAATTCATGCTAAATAAAATTCTACCAAATTGCTGTTTCCGTACAGTCAAAACAGTTCACAAAAGTATCTCTTGGAGAAAGAAAAGATCCTCTCATTTTTTGACATGTTTATCTTTAAGTCTTCAGCCTTAAATTCATAAGACTTTAATTAAGTATCTAGAATTAGACTGAGCGGAACTTATAGCCCAGTTCCTCCCACACATTCCTCCTCCTCCTCATTAATCACAGGCTATTTCAGCTCATCTTCCCCTAAAGCAAACTTGAGGAAGGTATCCTGTTGTTACAATTTAAGCTGTACAGCCAGAGCACACCAGAAGCAAATCTCTAAACCTCAGAAGTTGACACTGTTGAGGATCATCCCAGGATCATCTGCTTTAGTTTCAGGAATTATCACATTATTATCTGCCCTAGCTTTAGTCTCCAAAATACCCGAAAGGAAAAGCCAAGAACAATCTTTGATGCTGGTACTTATGTGTGCGTAGCACAAAAGCTTCCTTTTGTTTAAAAAACCAAGGAAGTAAGAAGACATCCCAGATGTGCTGAGGTTTCTTTTCCACTGTGGAAAGAAAGAAGACACATTTCCCCTCCTGAAATTCTCCTCATTGGTTAACACTGGACAGACATTCATTTATTTACCTAAATGGTGTCCGGCTTCCAACTTCACCTTGTTAAATAAGAGCAGCATTCATATTTGTTAAATCAGGTGGAGTGTTCTTGGCCTCTTTTCTCTGTAGTAAAACAAAAGCTACACTTCCAGTACACTGCTAAAATCCCCTGTTATCAGATCTGCTGTTTCTGCCCCAATTACCTAAATCAGTCTTGCAATTTGAAGTGATGTAGGAGTTTTCTATGCAAGTACCAATTACAAAGAGAGAAAACAAGCCAGATCCATTTCTAATATACATTAAGCTACACCAATTTACACCAAATGAGTATCTGACCTCAAAACACATTAAACCCCAAACCCCTCTTCATGTATTATAGTAAAATTACACAAATCCCAGTTTAGTCATTACTGTTATGTCCAGCAGATATTTTAAAAATAAAAATAACCACTTTTTCATCAGATAATTTCAAGCAAAAAGGGCCAGTGATCAAAGACATTTTCACTCAGTGCTGCCTTCACCTCTCCTTTCAGACATGCAAATAAAAATACCAAATCAAACACAGAAGTGTCTAATTTTTAAATTACTGAAGAGCAATTTCATATCATAAATAATTTCCAGAGATATCCTGATGAATAATTACTGTCATATTTCTACAATGCAACTCAAATCAATAGCATTACTGGAACTAGAAGCCAACGTACTGCCCTCTGGACATATTAAATGCAAGTTATTTTCCAAACTGAAGGCAGAAGAACAAAGTTATGCCATTATTAAAAGAGTCTAGTTTTACTAAATATTGAATATAGCAGCACCTGATTCTCATGTGTGTCTTTTTGAAGTAGAGAACTCTGATCCTCCAACAAAGTAAGGGAGGAAGACACTGTAATCATCAATTACATCGTCAGAGAGAGCAAATTACATACTAGCGAGCAAACCCAAACGAGCTGAGGAAAACTGACACTAAAAAGGAAAGCACTTCCTTCACTTACTTCCCCTGTTGCAGAGATAAAACAGGAATTGATCTTCCATAATTTAAATTAAAAGTAGGAAGAAGGGGGAAAGCAAGACATTCTGGGAACATTCTCCTTTGGCTTGGATTATGTAAAGGATTTTACTCCCACATAAAATAGAGGTCACTCCTTATGCAATGGAAATATTTTAGACATGTTCCACACTTCAGAAGCAGGGAGAAAGAGATGGTTTAGGCAAAAAGATTTAAATAAAATATAAATTGATGAAAAAAAAAAAAAACAGAGAAAAGAAATAGAATATATAGTTGCAAAGGAAAATACTTTGTTGCCTTTACATTGTGCATTTTTTCATTCTGCTGGCAGCCCCATTTAAACATTGAATAAATGAACTCAAGTGATGAGTGTCATCATTTCACCTGCTTTCATTTTTTGGAATACAGCTCTGTGGAGGGTTGTCCCTGGCTGGGTGCTGAGTACCCACCAAAACCACTCTGTCACTCTCCTCCTCAGCTGGGCAGCAGACAGAAAACAACAAAGGGCTCATGGGTTGAGGCAAGGACAGGGAGAGATCCCTCATCATTTACTGTCACAGGGTAAACATACTCGGCTGCCATTGGCTCTCTCAACCATGTGGAACCTTCCAGCAGCTTCCCACTGAAGCTGCCCCACTACCCAAACCTTGCTGTGAAAATCTAAGACAAGCTTTTAGAAACAGAAGTATCACAATCCACCAAAGTTCTGTGGATTTCTATGGACTGGTCTCCAGGTGAACAAACACATAAATTTTGATGTAATATTCCAGTATTACTTAAGTCTGAAACATAAAAGATTGACCTTTCCTCATTCCAAACCATATTAATTTTTTTCTTATAGATCATAGTGCAAGTATTTGATTATATGTAAGGGTCATTATTTATGCTACATCTTTAATTAATTAATCTTGGAACTCTTGGCAGAAGCACCAGAACTTATATTTTATCAGGCACTAAACCTGTCTAAATGGCAAATAACACTTGAGTGTTGCAAGGTGCTTTTCATTTCTGTATCTCTGTAAATCAGTTCATGCTGACAAATCTTCATGGTGCCATTTCAAAAATATACAAATATATACAAGGTAATTTAAATAACAAGTTCTTTGGAAGAAAAAAAGGTGATAAGCCTACCATTTACAAGAACATGGATTCATTTGCTAAAGAACTATGCTGTTTGCAAGAAGCTTGACTCACTGCATGTGAAAAATGGAGAGACACTTGCTATCTGCCTGAATGAGTTTCTTGTAAACAAGGCACGGTGTGTGCAGGAGATGTTCCTGTCACTGCTTGAGCTCTGTCAACCTTTTTGGGTTTTTCTGAAATGTGGAAAATAAGGACTTAGGACTTGAATATTGAGTCTCATAGGCCCAGAAAGCTCATGTTCTGTCCTGAACTGAAGCTCCAGGACATATCAAGACGAGATGCTGGACAGCATAAGGCCTTTTAAAGAATTCCACACAGCTCCAGACCAGCTCTGTAGCTCAGACAACATCTCAGTAATGCTTATACAATACCAGTTTGCAGCCCTGCCAATATGAAACTCTGCAGGGAACAAAAAATCCATTCCTTTTGCCAAACAAATGCTAAATGCATAAAATGCAAGTATCCACAACACTCATAGCTGGCACACAGAGTCAGCTTCCCCAGTGTTACTTATCATGCTGCCTGGAGAAGCTTACAAAGCTCATTCCGTAGGGTAAGATATTTTCTTAATGGGCGGCAAGTCTTGCCAGACTTGTGCTGTTACCTTGTATTTTCCCTGGCTTTATGTCAAAGAAAGGTTTTTAAGGCTTATGTTAAGAAATGATGTTTAGAACCATGCCAGGTCAGGCCATGAGCTGTTCTTAATCCTTCATATGTCTGTGGGCTCCTGCAGAGCTGTGCTAATTCACACCAGCTGAGCAGCTGTCCTACTCCAATAACATCTTATCCTTAAATCTGATAAAGGATTTCTTCACCCAAAGCCATGTGGAGTCAGGCATGTGTCTGTAAGAAAAGAGAAAGTTCAATCCAAGACCAGGAACTGAACTTTTTTCTTCACTTCAGTAATGACAGACTTGTATCCCAATTTACACTGCTGACCACGCCTATGATAGATTTATCTCACTATCAGAATCACACTTTTAACAGATACTTGACAGTTAAACAGATACTTGATGCAATTTACTTCAAATATTTGTCATATTAAGCATAACATCAAGAACTCCAGGCCCTGTGGAGCCCAAAGTCTGTGTCCAATGTGCCTCATGGTCATCCAGATCAGCTTGTTGGGTGAGAGACCCTCACACATTTACACGTCAGAGAATTTTGCCACCCAGCTGAGAAAACTGGTTTTCTCATATGGTGGAAGCCAAATCCTAGATGGCTCTGATAAATAAGGTGAAAAAAAAAGAAAGAAAAAAATTATCTGAATTTGCATTTCAAAGATTTCAAGTATTTACTGGAAATCAAGAGATGGAAAAACCTTTACTCCTTCATTTCTAGGTTAAATATGAAAAGATTCTTGATGCGAGCCCTGTCATGTTAGGGGGCAAAGTCAGTGGAAGGATCTAATTGACTTCAGCTGTAGAATACATAAGGAGATGACAAAGACACTCAAATGCAAAGATAACTGATGAATTCTGTTTTACAGATTGCACAAAAAAAGGGCTTTGTGAAAAATCCTCTCACATGACTCAAAAAAAAAAAA
Source organism: Empidonax traillii (assembly GCF_003031625.1). Taxonomy (NCBI): domain Eukaryota; kingdom Metazoa; phylum Chordata; class Aves; order Passeriformes; family Tyrannidae; genus Empidonax; species Empidonax traillii. The sequence continues at coordinate 1,620,557 of NW_020955225.1, forward strand.
AAAAAAAACACCAAACCTCAGAAAAATATTCCTTCTCTTGGGAGCAGCTGAATACTGGCACCAGTAAGGAAATGGAGCAGAAGCCATCTTCTGACACATCAAAGCTGTGTGACCTTGGATGCAAACTACTTCACCTGTATCAGTCCACAGAACCCTAAGTTACCACTGTGTTGGGGATGACAATGAAGGGTTTAAAATTTTTGAGATTCCTGTATAACAGCCACTCTACAAGACCCCTGGATACTCATAGAATTGTATTAATGAACTAGTGATCAGAAAGTTCCAGGCTTTCTGCAGCAGTAACTCATCAGTCCATGCAGTTATACACTGAGGGGAATAACCTCAAAAACAGATATATCTGTTGAATTCTCTTATCTCTTGCCTCCTTGGTAGACAGAATTTGTTCAGGAATTCAAAGTTACATTATAAACCTTATCTTCCCAGCTACAAACCCAAATCATTTTACTATGACTAAAAGAAGCAATGAAGGAATCACTTAAGTGTTGCCTTTTTGCGACCGAACTCGTAGACCAATACTTGAAGAGTAGGTGCACAGCTCCATATACAGAAATATCCAATACACAGACACAGAAATAATGGAACAGGGAAGTCCACACCTTAAAATCCTGATGAACATGACAGTCTTTCCATACGCCCTCCACTGAATATACTGGTGCAAGTTTTGTTGTAGCTTATGATATTGGGCAACCTGGTCTGGTGGAATGTGTCCCGGGCCATGGCAGGAGGTGGGAAATAGATGGTTTTTAAGGCCCCTTCCAAAACAAACTATTCTATGATCTATGTATGATAATGTGTATTTATTCAAATTATGCTGCCCCCCTCTGACAGTCTCTCCTTTAAACTGTAAATATTTTAAATCAAATCAGTATTTTCTTTTAAAACTGTATAGTATTTTTTCCCAACCATTTTGTTTCTTTATTTCTCCTCGTAAACTCAAAGTGTTTGATATTAATAACATCTATCTAGAAAAGCAGTAGAACATTTTGACACTTTAATTGTGATTGAATGTAAGAAAGTTTCTCAACAAAAATAATTCAGGGTTTTTACCAAGAAATGTTTCTCATAAGGCAATGCTTTCTGCCTATAGAAAAAGGGAAATATCAGCTCCCAAAAGACATCTTCACTTTTGATAACAGCAATCCTTTAAAATTAAAGTAGCTGACCAGAGATTTCCTTTGTGTGTGTGTACATTGCTGCCGTTGTTTTTAAGCACTCAAACCCACAGATGATTTGAGCCAATATTGACCTTTAAATATCAGTTATACCACTTTGAGATAAATGAGTGTTGCTACTTCAGAGCTCTGTGAGGCTCACAGCGACCTGGGGAATGAGTGGCTGAGTTGGGAGCACAATCAGTAGTAGCTCTGACTAATGAATAAATACAGATGGGACAAATGAGAAATACTTGAGCTTTCTTTTTAAAATGTCTCAGTTTACAAAAAAAAAAAACAAAAAAAAAAACCAACAAAAAAAACACACAAGGGGACAAACAGTGACATTTTTAGCCTATTTTCTATTAAGAGGAATCACTGAACAGTGAGCTCAGCTTGTTTTCTATTCAGGGCAGCAGCAAAGCAATAATGAAGGAGATAAAGAGCATTTTTCTTGCTGTTATTTTCTCCACTGCGTTCCATCATGACTGTTTTAGTTTTGGACACCAGCCAGGCTTGTTGCCTTTACAGGCCTTCTCCTGGACCTTTAGGGACTGACCCCTTATCTGGGCAGTGCCAAAAATAATTAGGGCTGCTGGAAGAACTGGGAATCAAGATCAGTGCTGGTCCAGTGCTTGTGGTGGTCTTTTTACCAGAAACCTACAGGTCATGCTCTTCAGCAGACATCTTTAAAACATTCAAATTGAACAAATCAAAGAATATTTCAAATATCTCAAAGTATATGAGGTTTTTGATTTTTACAGTGACTCTCTTCTCTACTTCTGCTGCCCACATACCTAAATCACCTTTTTTTCATTACTTCCTGCATCTGAATTACTTCTCTGGACAAATTGCTGAGGCATTTCCTAGAAAGCAATGTATTTTTAACAGAAGAAGTGGTCTTTGATATTGTACAAAATGAAGCACTGAATTGTTAGAGCTCAGCAACAATAAAAAACATAAAACAGAAAAAAAAATATCTGGAGTTCCAATACTAATTAAGTTTTACAAGAGTCTTTCTTCCCCCCAGTAAAACATTTGCAAATGAAGTATATGATTATATAGGTTATCATCAGTCTAAAGTACAACTGAGGAGCAAATTTACCTTCTGGGTTATGGGTGCATTATTTATTATATATACACATATTAAAATTCAGAATTTCTTGCAGTTTTCTTTAAAATCTCTGGTAGTGGTTACCATCAAATGGAATACGGTTGATGAGGTCGATTCCACTGATGATCTAGCAAAGGAATTAATTTATATCTGTATACTGAAGTGAAATATGGTAAAGTACAAAGGTGATCAAAGGAATGCAATTATGAAATAAAACCTTCCAGAGAAAAAACAACTCAATGATAATTGGGTTTGTGAGTAGGAAATATCATACACAACGTACTCCTACTGATATTCACACTTCTGTGTTTAAGGTCAAATCATCTCTAATCTGATGTGACACATGAATAACATGCAAATTCCCTAATGTAATGTTACAAGAATACACATAAATATTTCAGAACTAAGTGGAAAGATAGACACAATTCATCTTGTCTAAACACGCATTCTCTTTTCCCTGCATCATCCTCAGTAGTTAAAGACTATGATCTACTGGAGACATTTCCAAGAATATAAATCTTGCAGCAGCTGCTGATGATTCTCTGGCAAAGACAGAGAAAACTAGAAATCTAGCTTTTTAAAAAAATATTCTACAAGTGAAATGCAAATTCTGTTTTCTTAAGAATCAAAAAAGTGCTTCAGAGTTGTGTCTGGAAACAACTGTTTATAGACCAGTATGGAAGCAATAACGTAAATATTTTATTACTTATACACCATTAATTACTACCATTGAAAAGGGTATTTATAGCTGGTCATGCAACTCAGTTCATATATCAAAACTATTCAAATAAACCCTTTCTCTACCACTTGTCTCCTACTCTTCAGGACCAGAAGAAAGAAAAAGGCACATAGTGGCATCTCTAGTAAGATGGGTTTTGTCCTAATTTTCATGATTATTAAAAAATAAATATTTACACACTGAAGTTTTTAAAATTCTATGGAATAAACTAAAAGATAGATGTAGATTTCCTAATTTAAAAAAAAATATTTACACTGTAGATAAAACAGGATCTATGGAAACATAATGGGTTTCATAGGGCAGGTATTGCAACATGCTCTTGGTCCTTCATATGCTGGAATAATAACAGTCTCCTCTGGATATCAGTGTGCACCATTGAGAGATGGTAGATTTCTGTTTTCCCTCACAGTTTTCAGGTAGGTGAGAACAGTTCATGGAACTAAGAAAACCCAAGTACATGTTAACACAGACTATTTGCAGCTATTTCTTAGGCAAACTCAGTAGCCGGGAAAACACAATAAATAATATTATATGGGTGTCAATCTAGTTTAGATCTTGTAATTTCCTACATCATCCTTTCAAAGATAGCAACAAACAAAACAAAATTGATAAATTAAGTGCAAAAATGCCACAGGACCCTGCTTTATTAAAAACATATAGCAAAAACACCATGCCCCACACAAGGTATACTCTACTAAACCCGGAAATTTGGCATACTCAACAAAATGGAGGGACTTCATTACAGTAACCCATCACTAATGTTTGAAAAAAATTAAGAATATTCCACTCACGTGAAATAGTTTGATTTGTGCTTAAAAACATTATCTTAAAGACATTTGATTATCTCAAACATATAATAAAATCTCTTAAATATAATGGTTTTATAAATATATATTAGCAAGTATATGGTATGTTATAAATTCAGGGGTTGCATATCTCTGGATACAAGTCTCTATCTAAGCAGGAGGGAACTCCATAAGTATCTGACAGTAACTAATGCTAATGTGAGGCGGAGGAGGACAAGATAAACTCCTATATTCTCTTCCCAACTTTCTTCTATTTCTGCAAGAACTAATCTGATTGCCACCTTCTCTACTCATCACAAAGGAGCACAGGATCTATTAGCTGCAGCTGATCAGCACTCCAAAGATGGTTATTTCTTCTCTGTGTTTCAAAACAGAGGTTTTCTTCTAAGATATATGTAATAGATGAGTGATGGGTTATCAAAACGCTCAGTTTTAGAAGAAGAAGCTGCCGAATGGATGATAATAGGTAAGAGAGAAGTACTTACATTTGGGGGCTCAAGTCAGATATGTAGATAACTCAGTTGGAACTAAAGTACATTATAGATGTAAGACTGCAATTACTTTCCAGTGATTCTCTATTATTTGTGCCTTTTATGAACACTGATATTAATGCTGATATTCACATCATGTAACTCCTTACTGCTGATTGGCAAAAGTAAGATCATATAAATAAACACATCTCCAAGAAATTTCTAGGAGAAGAGTATCTAGTATATGTATAGGAATATGACAGAGACTGGAGAAAGACTCCCAGCCAAAAAAGGTAGTGAATATGTTTTCTGGAACAAACTTCCAAGACAGATAGTAGAGGGAAAGAAATAAAAAAAAAAGGAAAGAAAGAAAAAAATTTATCATTTATAAAAGACATGGTAAAGATTTTTGCAATACATAACATAGCCAGAAGATTTCAATAAATACTGTCATGTACGTTCATCTTGTCATTCAAATTGTGTAATAAACCTGAGAAAGATTAGACACTAATTACAAACAATTCACCAGAAGTTTTATATTTGTGCTTTCCTCATCTAAAAAATTATATTTCCTATAAATTACACACCAGGTATTTGGCACAAGACAGTTGCAGAGAAGGTACCTCAAAGTCTGAAGTTATAATGAAAGTAATCAGTTCCCTCTTTTACTTGCACTCCAAAAAAACCTCCTAACTCTATGATCATTTTATTCCCAACAATCGTCTGAAAAGCCAACAGTCAAAACACAGGAGTCTTATAAAAGAGGGTTGTATGAGGCACAACTAGTTGTCATTATTTGACAACCTAGGAGATGTGTCTCTCAGCAAAATAAAATCATTAGCCAGAAATCTGTATTGGAGAGATGAAATTGCCTCTTATTGTTTAAAGTGATCACTCTTCAATAATCAAAGACCTTGTAAAAGTGCTGTTTTTTAACTAAATATACTGAGATCTAAACTGCCCCATTATATTCTGTAACCAGTATCTGTCAGATGAGCAGAGCCATCTTTCTCTTCCCTAATGGTTTCTTTCCCCTTCCTGCTTGTATTTCATTTTTTCAGCTCTTCTTTCAATTGTGCTTCTGTTTTTCTGGTTTGATTATGTTCATCATAGCTATAAATAAATAAACAAAGAACAATAGTCACTGATTGCTGTTTTATATGCTAAGATTCTAGGATACAGTATTTCAGGGACAGAAAAAAAGTCTGATCTCCAGGGTAGCACTTGTTCTATTTCTGGATTAACCACCAATAGCAAAAATCACATTAGAATAACAAAAGGCCCGTTTTTTTTTTTTCCAATGATGGTGAAGAAAGAAATATTCAAACTCTTCCTGATAAAAAGTTTTCTTAAACTTCTTCAGTTTTCTATTACGCTGCTGCAGAAATTCTGTGCAAATTCTCCAAGGAGTACTTATATTTCTGGGGGAAGTACACACAAGCCAGAAAAAAAGAATCACACTGGTTCACCTTCGTCTTTGAACAGAATAGATCCCAAAAGTTTCTTGGCATTTTGACCTCTTCTTTCAACTATACAAAAAAATAATAGTCTCTTTGGCCTCTCAGCCCTTTGGTCAACATCCTGCAGGAGAGATGGGAGCAATTGTAACTCCTTCACATCACACCACTTATTTCATGATTAACAGGCCTGGCTATTTTTAGCTGAAGTGGTCATTGCTGCTCAGTTTCTCAAGCTTGACATCAGACCTTGCCCAGTTATTAACTGTAATCCAGCAGGTTTGGATCCTCTCCCAGGGGAGACACAACTCTCCAGGGTGGCAATGGATATGCTATTTGACATTGCTTCTCTTAAATATATTTAAAAAATCAGGGTCACGGAATAATTTTATGACTGATTTCAACTAAGGAAAATAGAAACCATATGAAACCATGCAGAACATGCATCAAAAGAGATAACAATGCAAACTTCAGATCTCAAGGAGAGTTTAAAGTGGATGAGTTCTCCTGGGGACCAAAGCTGTCCATCTGTAACTGCAACCCTTCCTCCAACCCCTCCCTTTTACAAGAAATGGTTGGACACACAGCTGGAAAGCTTAGGAAAGCTTAAGAAATTCAGGAACAACCAAAACAACATGATGGTGATGGCATTTTAGGTCCCAACCATGAATGACATGTGGAAACCAACCGATAAAGGCTGTGTACAGTGAAATTCTGCCTCTATTTGTGGCTAGTGGGCCACAAATACCATTTGACAATTCAGATGTTTTCATGATCAAAAGCCCTGAAAGCAGACCCAAATTTCAGGTTTCTTGTTAAGCAGACCTCTAAACTATACAGATACAAAATAAAGATATTTGGGGGAAAAAAAATCCATAATTTAAATACTGACATTCTCTTTTTATTTTGTTCATTTCAAATGTTGCATGTTCTGACCTTGATTTTGTTTCAGGGCTTTGTCTCTGGACTTTCTGACTTTTAAAATAGAGACTCTGTTCATAACATCTCAGAAGTTCACTTGGATTCTGATCAAAATGACAAAAAATTTAGCAAGTCTGAATGTGAAAACAAACTCTCAAAAAAATTAATAGCCTGTTTGCAGCAGTATTAAAAATGGAATTCCTTGGCCTCTGATAGTGTTGTTTTGATATGTCACACACTGTTACATCAGTCATGTTCTGTTATGTTAATATGTGGAGATGAATCACAGCAATGCCACAGCAGCCAAGAAATGTCAAACAGCAATACCTTGACACAAAGTGAGAAACAGCCCTTATGAATGCTCAGGCCTTTGACTCACCATCTCATACTCCACAAAAACACACAACCCAAGTTCCATGCACTTACTGGAAATAGAAACTTACATCTTGTTCCCATTAGGTGGATTTTGCTTTAAGCAAAAGAATTTGAAATACCATGAGGTTTCATCTTCTCAGACCATCACTTCTCCATTTTAAAGACAGATATATTTATTCACTGTGTTATCACGAAAAAGTGAGACAACAAAGTCTGCAAGATGGAATATGCAAAGTCACTCAGAAAACACAAGCATATTTTGTTTCTATGATATGATAGGAAGGTTCTGTTACCTCCAATGGGGTAACAGAACAATAACAATATGGAATTCTCTCTTCTATTTTTCCTAATGAATTATCAGATAAACCAGAAAAGAAGTTACTTGAAGTAACAAATTAAAATTTAGTTGACAAAAGTATCTGTAATTTTAACACCAAGTCAGGTCTCTGATTGAGCTTTAACTGCTTTACAAATATTGGCAAGAAAAAGCCCCATACACAAAGGTGTTATTTAAAAAAAAAAGTAGACTGCCAAAGCAGAGACTTGTGATTAAATTCAGTGACTAGTGTTATCTTTCAGTATGCAGCAACCTTGCTAAACACAACAGTTCCTGATATTACAACAATCCTATGTGCAGTACTGGCACCACTTCTAATTTTAATAACATCTGACAGAAAGTCTTCTTTTGGTCAGTTTATCAGATGATTTATATCTGTAGTTTAACCACCTCTTCATTTTCGTTTAGAAGATTATTGCACTGATCTGTATTTTTATTGCTTTCTCTGGTAACACAATTTATTCAGTTTAAACATGCAGACATGATTCTCTTTTTGTAGCACATCTCTCAAGGACCAGACCAGTGAGGAGACCACGGCAAACCCATGCAATAGCAACTTCATGCACTCCTTAAATTATTCCACTATAAGTGTCAACCTCCCACCACATCTACATTTGGAAAATTAGTCCTCCTGAACTCAATCCAGGCATTATAGAGACTCAGAGGTCTGGATTTATTAAAAACGACTTGGTCACAGTAGGTTAAATTTATAAAAGTACAAAGAAAAGTCATTAGAGATGCAGTTCACATAAAAACTATGCATTTATGCATCATGATTCTGCCCCTTTTCCTACTTTGGCAGACGTACATGAAAAGAAGAAGAAAATAAAGAAGATCAAAAGCTATGGAAGTTTTGCAAGAAACCAAGTTAGTTCATAAGACCATATAACAAAGTAATGTTATTTTCTAAGTCGATTGTGGCCTTAAATGTCTTAAATATGCCTGGAGATTGCTGGAGGCAAACAACTCCTGCAGACCATCCTACTTCTCCTCTACTTTTTGCTCATTCATTAGGAAAAGTTTTCCATCTTGTGTCTTACCTACCTCAGCTTCCTCCTGCTCTGAAAGCACTTTAGTTATTTTGAGACTATGTCTGCAAAATGTTCTCTGACTCACTCCCTTACCTTATGCCTGTCTAGGCACACGTACACATGGACATACACATGCACCTTCTTTGGACAAAAAAGTGGGGTTTGCTTAATTATGTCTTAAAAACAGGGTTGTTCTGATATCCTTTGCCTGCAGGTTTGCTATGCTTAACAGAAATACCAGCTGTCACTAAATTCATGTGCTGTTCATAAATCTAACTGGATTTTTTGGACAGCTGTTCATCTGGGCATAAACACATTAGTTCTAATAGCCACATTAGCTCTGCAAGTTTATTTGTTTGGTTGTGGGTTTTTAACTTTCACTCAGTGTAATTACTTCTGACACTCTCCCATCAAACAAGTTTTTGTTGCTGAGAGTTTTCATACTTCCGTTTGTTTTACGCCAGCCCAATCCAAATTTTTTCATAGCAGATGCTGTGACATGATGGACAGGCTGTCATAAACAGATGGACTTGGTCTAAATCTAACCTCAAAATAACATCCCATCAAGGATGTAGAGCTGGTCTCCTGGGAGTATCAGTCAATACTTAGCACACCTTCCCCAATGTTTGCTCAGCATATCTCATCTCAAATTTCAAACAAGAAACTATGGTTGTGCCAATAAGAAAGGGAAACAGAGGCAATATTTCACCCAAAATACAGCAATCTGCTTATCTTCATGCATAAGCTCTCCATAGTGTGGGATATTGATATGGTAACAGATACAGCACGGAGACAGAAGTAGGATAATATGGGAGAGAGACAGAGCAGATGAGGGTTGGGTTTGGATCACCACTGCCAGTCAGAGAATGATTCAGTAAATGATCACAGAGCCAGGGAGACTTGTCTCTGTCTCATGTACCCATAAATCCAAAGTCAGCAAGAAATGCTAATCTATATTCAGCACAGAAATTCCTCTCAGTGCTAATGGGAATGGGGCAGATTCCAATTCTATTGACTCACCAGCATTTGAGTGATCTTCTGAAGCAGTTTGCCTTTCCTTTCATCCTGAGGGTTGCTGTGTTTCATTGCTCACCAGACCCAAAATGATTACCTGGTGTCATCACTGGCAGACAGCATAATTAACTACTGACCACAGCATAGCTAAACAACTCACTTGTTCTGTCTGAAAAGTCAGTACTTTCTGCTCCCTTGAAATTCTAGTCTAACTTGACTTTAAGAATCAATGTACCTCTTCATTTCTTTGCATTTATGAGTGCCCTGAACATCTATGAATCTGATATACTTCAATAGAAGCAGCAGAAATAAATTGCTGTGTGCTAAAGTGTGCTTAACTTCTCCATGATCATTTATCCACTTCTATAACATATTGTACCAAGTTCATAATGTAGGAATATTATCATTATTAAATAATATGTCAGACCGCAGCAGAATGGTTCGAAATTCTTAGCTTGGTACATCTTCCACTTAAACTAGATCAGACAACAGGATGAGAGGGAGAAGATACAGAACACAAATGAAATGTTCCAAGTATCAAGGTTGCCTCTAGTTTCTGTGTACTTGCTTCACTTTCATCACAGAAGTGTACTTCAGTTAAAGAAGAATTATAGAGGAGAAGTAGAGGAAGGAAGACATGAGCAACCTGCAAAAGATCTCATAGCATGCTGAACTGTCAGCACTGGCACTCTATTTCTTAAAATGCTGTTACTAGGAGTAATAATGTTCCTCTAGATCATGTGAGCAAAACACAGTTGAACAAAAAGGCCCAATTGTTTAGTAAATATTTGTGACTTGATCCAGACAAGAACACCAGTCACATTATAGGTAGAGACTATGTTGAATCATTTTTGCATAATTGACCTCTCTGGCCCTCTCAAAATGGAAGATAAATGACTACTCTAACTGAAAAAACAAACAAACAAACAACCAAAACCACAACAACAAAAACACACACCAAAAAAACACCCCAAACAAAAAACAAACAAACAATCAAAACCCTCAAAACATTAAATACCACATTCTTTCAAAATCTCAATCTAAGAGAAAATAGCATTATGTAATGTTTATACATCAAAAGTCAGACGTGTGATCATCAACCTGCCTCTGGATGTCATTGTTCTACATGAGCTGAAAATATTTTAGGGAAGAAAAAGGTGAAAAAACAGATGACTGAAATAACCCATATATTTTCTACAGACTTAAGATACAGAATATTCAAAACCCTTAGATTAAGAAGTATTTGTTACATTCTTCCTTTTAGTTTCACTTGCAGAAATGTTCTGTTTAGAGGGCGGATATCTGCAAAGATCTCTGCAAATTGCTTGCATAAAGCCAAGAAAATATCCGTACTGTAAAAACATTCCTCAGGAATTTCACAGACATTATCTAAAAGAGATGACACAGAAAAGAGCAAGTAGATTTTCCATTATTCCAATGCATTTACTATGTTCTGATGGACTGTTGTGATAAGGAAAAGAGGTACAAATCAATTTGGATTTTACATTCCATTTAATTGCCTATATATTGTGGTATGTTGAGGCTTTGTGTGCAATCTGTGAGCTGTCATCAGCACAATAAAGCTGCTTGTATCACTTCCACCACCACAACCAATTCTATACATCTTTGTGTTTGGGAATCAGGACAGAATCATTGGTTGAAGATTTCTAGGCTTGGATCAAGACCCACTAGACACTGAAGCCTTTTTTTTCTAATCTGCCAGAATGAAATGGCTTAAAGCAGGCAGAATTTGCCCATATACTTTCTCTTATTAATGCAGAGATGAAGTAAATATACTGCATCAGAGCAGAATGAATTTTACAGTACTTCAGGCTGGTCTGCCACTCTAGTTATGCTTTGTTTTGCTCTCCAGGAAGCAAAGCAATACAGAACCTCCTGTTTTACCAGTGAGGGATCTGCCAGCCATCTGCACAGTTCCAGAGCAGAGAATGACTCATACACGAGAAATACATTATTCATGAGATATTACAGGATTGCTTCCATTCTCTTGGGTAAGAGGCAAAAAGCTGTGTCAGCAAGGGGTGCTGCTCAGTAAATTGAGTTCTGTGTGAAGAGACATCTTAGCAGGGCTGTGGGTCCTTCGATGTGGATCCTGACAATGCCAGGGGACTGCAATGCAACTGCACGAGATGCTCATCTCCATGGAGGATCAGGCTGCTTAAAGAATTGTCATCTCTTGCTGTAAAGTACTCCTAGAACACTCCCTATCATCCCTGTGTTTGAGGTGTAAGTGTCCCGGAAGTTTTATGGTGTTTGTGGAGACAAGGTTCTTCACTAACACTGCAGATTGCTGAAAATTAAAAATGAAATTTAAGAGGCAAGCAGCAATGAGAATCATGCTGTCTCTTCCTAGTAACTTTTTTAGGTGTCTCAATAGGATAAAATGCAGAGTAGAGTGACTATGTTCTGAAACTATGTGTTATTCATACATGGTAAAAGATGTATTGAATTCAAAAATGCCACAGAAGGGAGTTCTGGAAAGCCTCCTTGCCTCTTGGGGGATGGGAGATGAGGGATGGGGAATACTGTCACTAAAATAACTGCTCATCTTCTAGAAGCACCTTTAGCCCTTAAACACTGCAGCTACTCACTGTGATGTCCACAACTGCAGCAGAGGTGAAGTAGCTGTAATTATTTTCCTGTTGTCAGCCAAGAGCCTCATAATTTCTATTCTAAACTGGCATTTCATGTTCCAGCTTCAGAGAACATATTTTTCTAACTCTCATCAGCTCACAAGTCTTCTACAGTAGAAGAACCTTTCCTTAAATTCCACCATGGCAGTACTCTAAAATATCCCTGTGTGACTGATTTTGTCAAGTCTAATCATCTCGGATAGGACAGCTGAGATTTCAATTTGCTCAGGTGTGAGCCCTCAACACTCCAAAAGTCTGTGTTTAAGGGTATTGTGTTGAGTGCAAAGGCTTGGTCATTAAATCACCTTTTTCAGGACAATTTTCAACTTTGCAAGGGTGGCTCCCAAATCAGTGACCCAAATAATTACTTTTCCAGAAAGATCTCATTTGAGAACTGTTCATTAATGCTCCAAATATACAGGTATCAGTGTTTAAATATCCACAATTATAAATGTTGCCAGGAGAAAAATTTTCCAATAGGTTTTTGGTTGGATATAATGGTGTAAAAGATGAAGAAATATAAAGACATCAGAAATCAAAAGACTCCTCTACAATGAAGAGGAAATACTGGTGGGACTTGTTACTGTTCTTGATTTCTACTGGGGACATAAAAGGTGGTGACACCCACACACACCCCCATCTGAGTGCTCTGATCACTGGTTGTTCTTGTTTCACTGTTTTCCACGGAAAGAAAAATTTTGTCACAAGTATAACCTATAGAAAGTAGAATACTAAAATTATTCCAGCATAAAGATATACAGGTATAATAAAATCAACAACAAAACCCCCTAAAAGCTCCAAGTCAGACTTTTTTTCCCTGGGTAGAGACTTGCAAACAGTCACAGGCTCCCTTTGCTAAGCCCTGGAGACAGAATGGTCAGTCTGAGAGGCCAAAGTGAGAGGCCACACCACTTTCTGCCTTTCATTTTAGGTCTCTGCTCCTGAAAAAACAAACACATCTTTATGCAGATATAACATAAAAATGTTAAAAGTTTTATGAGAGATATGTCTCTTTTACTTATTTTTTTCCTTACTTAGCATCTCAGTAAAAGAGAGAACAACTTCACAAAACAAGGGTAGACTTGTCAGTATTGCTAATACACCCAGTGACTATATTTGTCCATTTTTATCACCCAAATAACTCGTTCACCCCTGTGGCCAGTATTCATTTTTATCTGTACCTAAATGAGATTTTAATTTGAGAAAGAAAAGCCTCTACCTCTGATTGCTCATGCTGTGCAAGATTATCAACTAGTAATCATTTTTCTTCATATGGGATAAGGACTTCACATTATTTATTACTCAGTGCTCTGTCTCAGACCATTGACATGTTTGATGTGGTATCCAGATTAAATGATGGTACTTCTAACACTTCAAACACTCTAATATTCCCTAATTCACTGGTATTGAAACAAAGTACACAGAAAGTGCATACTCATCTTAAGGGATTACCTTAATTACACATTACCTCTGGTCACAAAAATAGTAGAGAAAGCACTGTGTGCCCAAGCTGCTAAACTGTACCTTCAAGTTCTCTACACAAGCTCAGGGATGTCATCATTACATGCTAAAAGTACCCCAAGCAACCTGCTTGACACAGGTTGAAGCTTCAGAAGCTTCAGCAGAACCATTATTTAAGCTTATTGGCTTGGTCTTTCAACTTTTATGTGTGCAAAGTAATAATACAGTGCCATCAAACGCAGTTTTAAAGTGCCTTGTGATTATGGCACCAAGCACTAATTGTGTTGTTATTGTTATTTTTATCATGATAATTTCTTTTTTTTTTTTTTTTTTCCTGTTTAGTTCAAGGGAATAGGAAAACCTCACAGAAAATCAGGGTTGTAAATTTTAATTGCTGAACCTTAATCACAAAAAATAGTGAGAGAGGGAATTAATCAAATACAGAGTAGCAGAAAAAATTACTCCTATCTATGCAGTTTGCCATAATGACATCTGGGACTGTCAAAACTGGCAGTTGAGAATCTACAGGATGAAACTTTGAAAAATATGTACATTCTTTGAGCTAAGCTTCACAGATTTTCTGCACTTCCAATTCTCAATACTAAAGTCTTTGCAGAGAAAATAATACCCCCAAAACAAGTTAGAACTTGAGTTGATGGAAGTTCCCATCCCACTAATTTCAATGGATAATATACAGCAAGTAAAGATTCAATCCCAACTATCAAACATGGGATTTACCAGAAAATGGCTTAAATTTGAGAATCAAGATGGGAAGTAACTGAGATAGTAAGGTATTCACAGAAAAAAAAGCATATTTATACAAGGAATTGTTCCCTTTGCCAGAGTTTAAATTCATTCCATAATGCTCTTTTAAGCATTTTCATTTTTCTGTTTTTAATGTAGTGAGCTGCTTTCTGTGAACACCAACACCTGAATTTAATTGTAGTTACAGCAATGTAGGTCTGCACCTGCTATTTCTATGCAGGATGTCACTTCATCCCTTTCTCCTTTTAAAGACTGAACTACACCGCTTATTTTAGAACTATGCACAATTTTAAACAACATTTTAAAACCCTAACAGCTGACAACAGTAATTTAATTTCATTTTTTTGCATCTTCTAAAACGCTAGCGAGAATTTAATTCCAAGTCCATATCCTGCAAACTGTCTCAATTTACTTCTCTCACCAAGGATGGTTTTTAGGAGTGATCTCCTTGGTACTGTTGAGAATTGCCTGTTTTCAGAGAATTCTGTAATTCAGAGCAGATTAAAAACTTCAAGAGCAAACAGCAACAACACAACCCAATAAGGAAACCCCACAGTAAAGATGAGGAGGAAACAACAAAAAAGGAGCCAAATAGGTATAAAGTCAAGCATTACAGAAACTACTATAGTTCCTATGAGAAATACATTCTCCAGATGGTTCAGTACTGAAGGCAACACAGGACTATTTAGATGTATTTTATGTGTCTTCAAGAAGAGAAATCCACTGTTTTACCCCTGTTTCTGCCTTGCCTGTTTTCCCAAGAGTCCTGATCCATGAGCAGTGCTCTCAGCTTCAGAGACTCACATCACTGGTCTCCCCCCTCTCACGCTTCCCTGCACTCCTCTGCCACACACCACATTACCTTCATAACTTCCAACCATTTACTGACTCATCTAACATGTTGTCAAGCCTCATAAGTCTCACTAGAAGTAATCTACTTCCTTAGTACTCATTCAACCTTTATTGCATGGATTGTTTTGGTTGGGTTTTTTCTTTATTTTCTTTAATGACCTGAATTTAGAGGCACAGTAAGTCTTGCTATTGTAGTAGACTGTTTGTCTGATGAGTTTTATAGGTAAGACGTGGTTAACTGCTGGAACAGTTCTACATAAAACTGCTAAGAATTTGCAAACAAATATTAGTGTAACCACAACATTCAGGACAAAAACATTTCAAGATTTTTTTTTTTTTATTTATTTGTTTCCCAAAGGATCTGGAATTGTGGTTTTTTTTTTTTTTTTTTTTTTTTTTTTTTTTTTTTTTTTTTTTTTTTTTTTTTTTTTTTTTTTTTTTTTTTTTTTTTTTTTTTTTTTTTTTTTTTTTTTTTTTTTTTTTTTTTTTTTTTTTTTTTTAAATACTGTAAAATAATAATAAAAAAAATAAGCCAACACTTATGCAGCCAAATAGTTTTCACTGGTAAATTTGTGAAGTGTTATGTTGTTTTTATTAGTAGAATCATAAAATCACAGAATGGTTTGGTTCAAAGGGACCTTAAAGACCATAGACTTCCACAGGGGCAGGGATACCTTCCACCAAACCAGGTTGCTCCAAGCCCCATCCAACCTGGCCTTGAACATTTCCAGGGATGGGACAGCCACAGTTTCTCTGGGAAGCATGTACCAGGCCCTCACTATCCAGTGAAGTTTGACCCCTTTCAAAGAGTAGACAATACTGAAGTTTTCATGAAATTTCTTTTTATCATCCTACATAAATAGGGGAGATATTTAATACTTTGTTGTCCTGTCAAAGAGCCTACATATGAAAAAAAAAATCAGTAAGAGGGGCAACCTGTGGGGTCAGAGTTGAGACAACAGTACTTGCTGGTGCAGCTTCAGTTACAAATCTTGATCTAAGCTGCTGCTCTGTAGGGTTTCTCCTCTCTATCTGGAATACTTTACTCTTCTTCGCTGTATTTTCCATACATATATTCATTACAATGACTTCTCTGCAATAGTAACACTTCTGTCTCTTGCAGACACTGTCATCTATTACATACAATCTTTTGTAATGCTTAAAGTTTACTCGTGAGACAAACCACAGCCTTCGTGTGAGCTGCTACACAACCCTAAAATGAAATCTATTTTCAGCTGCTTATATGAGGGATGAACTGAAATCCAGCTGAACAGCTATAGTTTTCTAGGCAAAATGATCAAACAACTTCCTTTTATTCATTCCTGGATAACTTTCCTGATACTTCTAACCCAATTCAGAAGTATATTTTATTTTTTCATCTTTAAGAATATGGTATAATAATAAAAAATATATCATTAAGAGGATTTGGATCTACTTCAAGCTTTTATTTAACCTCCTGCATTTCCTCTGCTTCTTCATTGTGCAATTCTAAGAGTAAGCCATATGCTTGAAGTTCCAAAGATGTTAGTCTCATAATTCTATATCAGAGCATGACAGAAATCACACAGAGATCAGAAGAAAACCTCAAAAGAATTGATCTGAAGGAGCAGAGTTTCCAAACTTGGCAGTATTTTACACTACAAGACAGGACATTAATAATATGTCGCAGGTGAAGGGAAGGTGAAGAATTTAGTTTGGAGGGTTAATAACATCATTTCCACACAGTATTAGGCAACCTCAGTCAACTTCAGCTGTTCTTGTACAGCCACAAGAGGTCAAGTATTTTAGTTTTTACAAATAATGAAACACACCCCGAACACTGCTCTTTCTTCCTCTACATGGGAATTCATAACTGAGAGGATGGAGTATTTCTTATGCCTCACCAGGATATTGTGGAAATACCAAATTGTATCACATGCTTCACCTTGTCTTTTCCCAAAGCCAATACACCTCTGAGCAAAGGCCTTTGCCTCTAAAGACATATTTCCTTGTGCTACAAGAGATTAGGAAAAATACAATCTGCCCTGCGCCACATCTTTCAAAGAATCCAGAGAAGATCTGAAAACATTTTGGAACGTCATTGCTGTAAAACAGGCCACAAAGGGGCACCTTCCAGACACACAAACTGATTCCACTGACACATGGGGGCGGGATTGCTTTCTTTTAAGGTGAGAGGGACAAGGCTTGGAGAACTGTACTTCATATTATCGTCTTTGTATAGTCTAAGCAATCTTCAGGAGCCCATCTTTCTGAACTTGTGGATAAGGAAATTACTCAGTGACCCAACAACTCACTCCTGTCTAAGGTCTGCCAAAAAAACACATGAAACATCCTTTTTCTGTGCTGCAGCCTTCCCACCTGGAGAATGGAAACAACACTAACTAATTATTATATAAAATGCCACATTACCAAATGATTCCATCAAAATCTCCAAAGCAAGTAAAACTAATCTCCCAGCTAACCAGAGTATTACTGCTTTTAGCCTTATGATTAAAGCCTGAAGGGTAAGAATAGGAAATGCTCTAGTTCCCTTCTCTGCAGACAACAGGGAATTTCAGCCATCCTCTTACTGACTTCTAGGTGTTTATAAGGCATTTCTAAAAAATAAAATAAATTTTAAAAACCTTGTAATAAGTGTCTGGGCTGCAATGGACTACAGTAAAATTTCAAGCTCTATGAATCTCAGCCCAATTTCTACCTACTTTAATTAAAAATGATTTTATTAGGTCAGTGGAATTCCATTACATCAGCTGTAAAATGCTGAGGGACAAAACAGGGGAAGAGCTGCAAAGACCTTCAGGCAGGAGTTGGACTCCAATGATCCTTGTGGGTCCCTTCCAACTCAGAATATTCTAAGTACACAGACATAGCAAGCCAAACGTGTTACATGACCTCACTGCTTCGTGACAAGAAAGAGGGCAAGTTCAGTCTTTAAACAAACTTACTGGGTCTCTACTAGGAAACTGTATTAAAATAACATGATGGATCCCACTAGGAATTGCTGGATAAAAAAGTAAACGGAAATTATCCCTTATTATCAGCTTTATTCTAACATGGCACACTCAAAACACGGATTAGGCTTATGGGTTAGGGTCAGTGTTAGGGTTCTTCAAATAGTTCTTCGATCAAAGTAAGCAAACCATGTTGTTTTGCTGAACAACTCTAGCAGTCATGGTGGGTTTTCCTGTTATCTGATGCCATAGCAACAATAATCCATTTTAAAAATCGTAGTAAGGTAATATATTATCATGACAGCTGTGCTAAATGACTGCCTCTCCTGTGCTGTGCTCCTGACTTTACACAACAACATTAAGATGTTTTTCTAACCAAGTTTTCAAGTTGAAAATAACATGGTGTCAAAATATTTTTTCGAACCAATCAGCACTATTGAAAAACATCACTGAGCTTTTCATTTCCATGACAACGAGCCTCAAATGTTACAAAACTGCACCAAATTTCCTTACAAAGAAGGGCTCTTACATGAAAAATTGGTTCATGTAACTTACTATACCATACAAACCTGTAATGTATGTAATATATGCTTACAACAAAAGCTGTATTGCTGTATTGGTGATGCTTAGATTTTCCAGATTTATGGGGTTTGTATCAATTTTCACAATTGGAAGGGACGTAATATATTTTTTTTTCATTTTAGTTATTAACCACTGATTATGAAGAAGCTGCAAAATCTATAAATACCAGAATTTTAAACTTTCACTTATTTCCACCAAGCAGAGCAGGAACAGTTTTGGCCTTGGTGGATATCCATACAAATAAAATGGAAAAAAAGAAAAAAAGTTCCATAGTTTCCCTGTGTTTTTCCCTGGGAAATCACTACCAACAGCTGAGAAACACAACATGATTGCTTCTTCTAAAGACAGCTCATCTTGTGATTTTCCAATGATTTGCATTTAAGGAAAATAATCCCCTTAATAAACTGGCAGAGATACCTTATCAAACACAGTCTGCTATGGGATTAACAATTTATTATCAAATCTAAAATCACTCAGATTAGTGGCATAGTGTGATTAGTGGAATAAACATCATCAAAGTATTATAAACCCCAAACTAAATTTCATTTGTAGTGGATTTGCAAATAACCTATTACAATTTACAATCCATTTACAATGGATTACTGGGTACTTTAAAGGGTTTTTTTATCAGCAGTTGGATGGGGGAAAATATTGGCTTTCTAGCAGTATTCCACCTACCCTATTAGTTGCAAACTCTTACAGTACACAGTAAAATAATAAGGGCAGTGCTCAAATTATGTATCCTTTGACAATTAACTTGAACTTCTAATAGACCAGCACTAACTCTTTCCAGTAACTCTATCTGCATGTTCAGGGACTGTGAGAACTACAAAAGGAATCAGAAAAAGGGGAGTTATAGCCTGTGTGGAGTCAATTGGAAAGTCAAGGATTTAGGATAACGATTAATTTTTTTATACGGTTATAGAATGTTCTTCTAACTCTCCTTTTTGTGAATGTGACTTTCTTTTAATTAAAACAAAAAGAATTTTGATGTCACTAACAAATGGATTTGAAGTCAGTCACAATCTCGGTTTTAATTGGTTGACATAACCCAAGTTGGTACTTGCATGGAGACCAAATCAAAAATAGGTGTCAAAGAGTTGCTACATAGTTGATTCTTTATTAATAGACTTTATTACATCTGTCATTCTTGTGACCTCCATTATAAACACTAAAGAAGAGTGTTTTTCATGACTAATATAGAATAAGAAAACACTGCATTTGTGAGCTTTATCCAGAGGTTCATTTGATGACTGGTATTGCTTTGAGTGAAGTGATCAATCTTTCAGAGAGTGCCTTTAGGAAGTAATGGTTACATCTCACTCTGGCAAGGAAGGAAACTCTGGGAAAGATTGCTGAAAACCCTGCCATCTTTGCAAATGATCTCCAATGACTTCTATGTAAATCATTAAATTGAGATTTCCAAATCCTCACATTTTTGAGTGATTTGTCTGCCTAGTTGGCAAGCTCCAGAGAAAGACAATTCTGTGGCACAGAAGAGGGTTCCCTGAAGCCACTGTGATCAATCTCAGTGAGATACAAAACCTAAAATGTTGCTTTGCATTGATTTCATTACATCTGGCAATAATCATTGCAGACTCCTTGATTGACTCTTAAAATTACTGCGTGCATTTTTCAGAGTGACAGGTCTATACCATCGAATGAGTTCTGGCACAAAGCACTTGTTATTAACTATCCTTCAGAAAGTGACGTTAAACCCTCATAAAAACATGACCAGATGAGACATAACCAGGTTCTGTCTGGGTTACAGAAAATAGCAACAAAAAACCCTCTAGACAGAATGAGGAATTCTGAGGAAATACCATTGTTCTACAAGGATAAAAGGAAGAATTCGCTGTTGTACCTTGGCTTGACATTCGCTTGACTGCTGAATCAGCCTCTCTGACAGATGTGCACAAGGCCCTGGCATTCAATCTTGGCAGTACTCTTTTAAGCTTATCAAGAATAGTATTCATTTCTTCCTATTTAAAACTTATGGTCCACAAACAGATCATTATTTACCAAGCAATTAACCACCAAAGAAGTCACTGTGAATTAGTTAACTATAACCAGATGTGGTCCACAGATGGAAGAAACAGGTAAAGAAACCCAAGACCACTTTTTCACACAACAGCAGCAGCCAAGAACAGTGAACTTTGCTTCAACACTCCCAAAACTAAAAGAATTGCAGTGATAACTGGAAAGTTTTGACTTTTTTCTTAACTCTTGCAAGTGCTTTGGATACTGAACCCCAATGAGGGTGCTTTTTTCATTGAGATGCAAAATCAGTACCCTCCACTCCCACAAATAAGAAATCATCTAAGTCAAGTGTCAACAGAAATTCTTCAGAAAGAGTTCCTGCATCATTCCCAAAATATGAGACAGTTACCATTTGGGGGTTTGAAAGTTTAGCCAATACCTTCGAAAGCACTTTTTAAGAAATCAAAATAATTTGAGATTTAAAAAACTGAACCAATTAAAATATCCCTGATACTGAAGCAAGCTTTTATTTCTAAAAGTCCTTCTCAAAAAAAAAAAAAAAAAATTAATTTTCTGCTAACTCCTACCATTTGAGGTTCTTTGGGGCATTTTTGAGGGAGGGGGGTTGTTGAGAATTGAGGTAAAGTTTTCCCAATATGCTTCAATCACTTAATTCATTTTAACAGGTTAATGATTTCAACAACAAAAACATCATCTACCTGGTCCTCCTATGGCAACATGGCACTTGTTCTCTGCCTGTGCTGCCAACAACAAATGGGATGCTGGATTTATTAATGCTACCTGAAGCAATCTGTTGGCCTCTGTCTCCAGCAGCAAGTGGGCATGCCAAATTCACAAGAGTAATAATTATTTTAATGTAGTTATCTTCTTTGGACCTCCATTTCAGTAACTGCCTCCCCTGAAAATGTAACACATTAATTTTTAAACTCAATAACTGAATATTAAGAAAGAAAATCAATAAAAAGAAAACCAATTCTTACTGTTCTTTCTCAGCCTTTTCAGCAAGATACATAAACAAGCAAAAAAAAAACACCAAACTTATGAAACCTCATTTATATGCAGGCCACTTAACTTTCCTTTACATTCCTCAAATGACTTGGCCCCACCTGGAGCCTTGTCAAGCAACTAAGACTAATTAAAGAGGGAGGGACACATTTTCTAGGACGCAGTTTAATATATTCTCAACTTTGCCCTACCCAAGACTGTTACCACCTTCTCACAATTACTCTTTGGGATACAACAGGAGCAGAGGGAAGGACAGGGTTTTGGTTATTGCTGGTTTTTTCCTCTGCAAACTTTTCTCATCAGTTTGGCAAGACAGTTTGTTCTTTACCCTCAGTATCTAGGGTTATAATTCTAATATAATAATTAAATGCCAGAATTACAATCACACAGACATAAAAGGTAAAACCAAATGCTCCCTTGAAAATTTTATACAGGGTTGTATTCACTTCTGTCCAGGTTTTAGGAAAGGGCACCCCAGTGTCTGCCCAATGTCATCACCTCGGAGCTGCCTCATGAAACTTTTGGAGCAGAGATGGAATTCTGCAGAGACATGAAAGCACACATGGAATAAGCTGAAATGAGCTTAATGCAGAAACAAATGTTTGGCAGCACAAGATAATGACTGTGTAGCTTTTTGTGCAAATTAAGCACTTCTCAGAGTTGATTAAGGCTGCATTTGTAGAGAATTCATAAAGACACTCATGAATAAAAATCACTTGCTGGACTTTGGTCTAGGCTAATCACTGGCTCTCTGGAGAGGCAACTGCAGTAGAGGCAGGAAGTCTTCTGAATATCATATATTAAGTATTCTCAACATTTTAAACCCAAAATATTCTTAATGCTATGTGCAAAATCAGATCCACACTGAAGTCACTCTTCGTCTGCCTTTCTCAGGCCTTTAAATATGGCCAAGCAATTGAGAGAAAACAGTTTCAATTAGAGCAATTTTCATAGGCAAGTTATAAATCTCTGAAACCAGGAGTTTATAATAGCAACACTGACATAACTGTAATACAGCTTCACTGAGATAAATCAGTCCCTTGTCCTGTAAGTCATATTCTATAACTCAGCAATCTGAAATGTAAATCTCAGCACTCGTTAATAAATCAGCAATACCGATCAACACTAGGAGTAATATTTTGCCAATAAACTACATTTGGAAAAGATGTTCCCCTGTTGTTACTTTGCTTCAAAATGGCTTAAAGTTGTATTTTAGGGTTTCTCCCTCAGAGTGTGTTAGGGCAGACCCAGGAGTTTCCCCACAGTGTGAGGCAGCTCTGGCAGCCCAGGGGGATGGTGGTACAGATGTTTCTGCTCCTAATATTGGTGTCACAGTTAGTACCCAAAACAGACATCTGAAAACTTCATTAATACCCCAGATTCCCCCACATCCTGAATGCTTACTCCAAAATCCAGGGCTCTTGCTGAGCAGACAGGTACAACAGCAGGCGTGGGATGTGTAAGGTAACACACGTATAAGGTAAAACAACAGCTCTTGTAACCCCATCTCTTCATTAAAAACTAGAATTTTCAAGTACAGATCTGAAGTTTTGCCTTAAAAGGAAGAAAACAGCATGAATACAAGAAGTACTCTGGCTTATTTTCTGTTTTCACAGTGCAAATTTAGCCAATGGTTTTCTTCAAAACAAACAAACAGGAAAAAAACCCTGCGAAATTGAATTTCCAACTTGTAAAACCTTTCCTACTACACTGAGAATGGCACTTTCTAGATAACACTTCTTCCTAGTACACACATTTAATTTGACGTGTGTTTCTAAGTGAAAGCTGTTTATCTCTTCGGTGCAATCAGTAAACAAACACATGCACATGTTCATTTAGAGCATTTTAATAATGTTCTGTGTGTACTGAACTCAGAAAGGGTCATCAGGGTTCAAGCTTAGCTTCTCTTCCCCTCCAGCCCTTGATACACATGAAAAATAAGGGAAAAGCTGTTTGTTCTCTCTTACTAAATTTTTAAGAAATTATTACTGAAAAATACCACTCTGCATCAATAAATAACAATGCAGAATGAGAGAAGTTTATTTCCTAAGTAGAATTATTTATTGCCTCTAATACAAACCAGTGAAATCACTGAGTGTTAGACTAACTGTGCTCACCTGCCTAAATTACACCTGATTCTATAGTTTCTATGGATGGGAGATGGAGATTTCTCCTGTGGAAATATGTCACTTCCAAAAGGCCTGATACCACTACAGGAAACAATGCATCAGAAGAACATATTTTCTGTCCTTAAAGCCTGTGTTTCTCCAGTGTAAAGGGACAGCACACACGAGCTCACTTGATAATGGATTGAAGTTACAAAGGCACCTCATCTTCTCTCCACCTACCCACAATTCTGGTGGCTAAAATGAGAAAAGAAACTAATTCCATTAAAAACTCACCCTCAACTCTCCCAGGAACTTCATACATGCAGGGTGGGATTCCAGGAATGACAAAATGTTGCCCTTGAAGAGCACACTCCAACCATGCTCCCACTGCCTCTCCCAAGGCACTACAGATGGAACTAAATGAGCAAATAAAGGGCAGGGGAGAATCTGTGGAGACATTAATCTTAATAACATGGTCTTGTGCAGTCAACCAACACTTGGGAATGCCTGATACATTCATTTTGCACGGATATCTTCTTCAGAGGGCTCCTGTACTAGCATGTATTGGGCATAATATTTCACAGCAGTTCTCAGAAATGAGGAATTTAGACAGTATGTTTCAGCTCCCTCCCCAAATCACTGTAGGTTCATACTCTGGAGGCAAGAGAAGAATAATTCTGTGGAATTATGGACTATGAATCACAAAACTGATTTATCCAGAAAATTAATTCACAAAATAGATAAAGATAAATTAACTAGAATATCATGTAGAATCCTTGTGTAATTACAAGTTCAGACAGCAAGAACTGATATGAGGTCCCCAGTTAAACAGTCTTTTCATATTGGATTTTTCAGTAGTGAACTAACCTAGCATGTTCTGTTAAAAAAAAAAAAAAAAAAAAAAAAAAAAAAAAGCCCTTTTTTTTTTCCTTAGATACTTTTGGAGATGAGGACGAGTATTTGAGATGTGTTTGTGAGAATATTCTTAGATAACATAAATTGTACTTGAATGAGTCTGCCTTCACAAGTAACTGAAAAAACAGAGTCATAAAGGGAAATACTAAGCAAATTTGGTGCAAAGCCCACCATGCTTTCTGAAGTAATTATGGAATACCTATAGTTCACCTTCACAACAAGTAACTTGAATCACAAAGTTCATGATCTAGCAGGTTCCTATTAATTGCGAAAACTATAATCCCTGATTTTGGAATGTCTTCCTGGTTGATGTTGCCTTATGGAACACGTAAAATGGAGAGATGTGGAAGAAGAGTAAGTCCTGTGGCAAACAAATGCTTAATAGCTCAGGTTCCTACAAAATGTAAGGGTCAGTTAGCAGTTGTGTTTATGTCTTTGAAACATTTTAAATTATTTTGGAGTGTTATTGAAATCTCTGTCCAGCAATATATTTTAAAGAGTCACTGAGTCTGACAAACAGTAAAAGCAGTATTCTGAAGAATAACCTTTTATTCCAAAGGCAATTTTTAACTTTGCAAAGGAAACAAATACTTAATGTTTATTTGTAAAGAATTATGCCTAGACTTGTCAAGGATTCTGACAGCATGATAAATGCAGATAAAATATTTCCACAATATAAATACTTCCAAAGAATTACTCAAGGATTCTTGACCAATCTCTTGTAATTGAAAAGACTATGAAAGTGTTTCTCAAGTACAGCCAGAAGCTGTTAAATGTATGCAACTGTTAACAGGCAAGATAGTTCCCTTTATATGCTTATTCCTCTATCAAAGAGTGGATTGCTCCAGTGCATGGTATCTTTTGGTGTTCCAGAAATGACTTTTTTAATATCATATCTAAGTGAACCAAACTCTTCATGTGTGTGAAGAACAGAGTAAGAGGATAGTGATCATATTAGTCCGCTGTCATCAAGGGGTTAACTTCACTTGAGCTTAACTTTTTTTGTCACATGGGTGACTGTTTTTGCCAAGTGGTTCCTCCAGTGGATTAAAAAAATTAAATATAACCTAGGGACAAAAGTAAAACAAAGCACAGAGAAACTACAGGTTCCTGGCAATCAGAAATTCACTTTTTCTCCCATCTCTCCATGGCTTTACTGTGCAGGATACATTAGGCTTTCGAAATGTAATCCACATAAACAGATAAGAATTGGATAGTTCTACTGTTCCTAAAGTTCAATATTAAATTATAAATAAAACTCTGAGGCAGATGCAACTCATCTTCTCTGAATGTAAAGTGGGATAGATAAACATTGGTAAATGTTATGTATTTAAAAACACACAAAGTTTAATCAAATTAAAGCTGTTTCACATTCTTTGGCTTTACTTCCAAGAAAATGTTCCCATTCTAACTAGCTGTATATTTATTTTAATATACAATACTGCAAAATATCATCTTACTTCTGTTATTTGCCTGAAGGAAATTCATTTCAAATGTGAAACTTTTACACAGTATTTACTGTTCAAGTATTGCAGCTTTTATTAAATGGGGCCAGAGAGGATGCCAAGGGATTTAAAGAGAGAATTATTAACAACCATTGCTAATTTAGGTTTATGCACTACTTTATTGCAAGAGCAAGAATGAAAATGGAAAAGCATGGATAATCCAATTGATACTAAACATTTTGAACCTATTAACTGCATTTGAACAAAACATTTTTTAAAAGGCTACATAGTTAAAATAAGACACTAATCCATCAGAGATAGCATAGAAAATTAATCTTTTCCTTCTTAATTTGTGCAAGTGGGAAAACAGTGTACAGATCTAGATTCCTGGCCTTCACATGATCGACACTGATTTCAGTGAGGTAACAATTGAAAAAACAACTGCAATTCACAGAAGTCCAAAAACCAGATTTCAATTAACAAGTCTCTTGGAGTAAGAACACTGAAACAAAAGCAGAGCCATAGGATAATTCAGGTGGGATGGGACCTCTGGAAATCATCTAGTCCATCTCTTGCTCAAAGCAGGGCCAAATCATGGGCAGATCAAATTGTTCAAAGCTTCACCCAGTCCTGTTTTGAACGTGCAACAAACGAGAAGGAACAACTCTCTCGGGAAACCTGTTCCAATGTTTGACTGCATTCAACATAAGAGAGCTTTTCCTTAAATCCAGCCAAAATATGAGGACTGCAATACAGATATAAGAATCCTAAATTTCTGAAATAAGAACTCATTTGTACAATCAGCTGAAGAGCGAGTCTATGGTTTCATTTCCCAATTTAATACAATCATCTCCCATTACAATACCTCTGTACAGAAAAGGTGAAAAGAAAACCTAAGTTATTGGAAATCCATGTCATTAAAGGTTTTTCTTTTTCAGTGGACAGGGTGGATACACTCTTTCTAATTCTTCGTGTATATTCTGAATTCAATGCAAACTCTATTGACTTTATACAATGACCACTATGACTTAACTTATTCTTTCCCTAGAGTTTCTTTGGAGTTACCAGTCAAAAGACACTCAGGTGTTTGCACCATATATGGATCCAAAAAGGTTCTGATTTTATAAAAATATCGATGTAAAGACAGAATATTTCTCATGCAGATGCCACTACAAAAATTCTCCATGAGTTTTCCTAATTTAAGAAGTTCCTATTTAATTTACAACTTTCACAGCCATCTGTAATGGGGATCTAAGTGAACAGTAACTGCCACTTCTTTTCACAGGTCACATTATGCAGCTGATGTGACAGGCTCACTTCTACTGCCATGACTTCTACGATCATAATTTCTAAGATCTTTCCCATCTACCACATAGATAATTCTGAGTATCAATGCATGGTCCACATACACCTTCCAGGCATCTTCCAAAATATGTTAAGTAATTAAATTTGTAGTAGCAAGCACTCAAAAATTTGTGAAACAGTTACATCCTTACTGCAAACTTTAAAGTCCAATTCTATGATCCCACAGAGGATCCTTGCCTCACTGAACACAGAGTTATTGAATATTTACTTTTAGCTAACCACACAACTATGCTCTCATTTCTGATCAATTGCTTACTACCAAAACCCTCCACTTGAACTCAAGAAACAGCTTCTCTTGTAAGGTTATTTGTAGTATTCAAGAATGTAGTATCTGAATGGTTTACAAATAATTAGTTATTTCATCCTCATAGCACTATTATGGTCCATTTTAGAAATTTAGAAACTTAAGCACAAAAGTACTACAATTACAAATCTTCACTTGTTTTCTGTGCTGCATCTCTGGGGTCAAACTACACACAATCTGCAACCCACAGCCCTGCACTGTGGAAGGGTTCACCTGCACACACACTGGTGTGCCTCCTACATGAAATAGGTCAGCATTGCCTTTAAATACCCTTTCCCTAAAGAGTGGTGACGGTTACTGATGGGAATGGACAGTTCAGACACCCAAAACTTGTTTTATATGTATCCCTGGAGATCAGTGCTGCTTCAGATCTTCACTGCCTTGCACCTCCTGTCCCTTCCCGTGTTTCTATCCCTGTGCCACTTCTTTACCTTCTTTGTTGAGCTCAAACCACTCCCTCCATCAGAGAGTATAAACTGCTTTAATTCTCACATTTGAAATCATCTATCATGTTTATGACTTCAGAAGACAACAGACAGACTAACAAGAAGGAGTTCTGCAGGACTAGAAGGTGCTTAACACAGACTGATTTTTAAATAATTTACTTCTCACTCACCCTTATGGGACATGTATGTGATGAAGTGTTTAAGGAAGTACCAGCAAATTTGCATGACTTTGTATAGGACCAGCAAGGGAAACATCCCTACGATATAATAAATTTATGATCAAGTTTCAAGGTCATTCTGCAAATCATGACATTTTCTCTCTACAAATCACAGTACTACAGCCATGTAGTACAGTAAAATACCTGAAAATCGTGCAGTTTCTAAATTCTCAGAATTCAATATCTATTATATCATTCTCAAATATCTTGGATTAAACCCTTAAAAGTAGTGATTTTTAACTTACTATAGAAACTAAGGCAGAACACAGCAATTAAATTTTTCCCCTTTATTGTATTCAAGGCTTTTCATATGACGGGAAAATGATAAAATGCCCACAGACTTGTTGCCATAAAAATTCTTTACTGTGAATTCTAAAGCCAGCACCAAAGATCGAAATCTGTCACAGGGAGTGTCAGGAAAGCTTTGCAACAAATGGAGTTGCAGCATATAAGTAGTGTTTAATTAGTATTAGCACTAATTATACACCTGTTCTTTGCTATTTATAGTAGTAAAAATACAACATAATATAATGCAAAACTACGTAGAAGAAATACAAATATCCATGCATGAATTAATGTAAAGACTAACATCATCATCCATCTATACAATGCTGAAGAGAGTATTGAGTTAACTTTATGGTAAAGTTTTTATGGAAAATATAAATCTTATGTATTTCAAACCCGAACTATGAGTTTTATGACAAGCCTGTATAAAATTAACTACAATTGATGACAATGAACTATACTAACTTTTAATGGTTTGAATGACCATTAGCTGGAATTATGCTTGAAGCATTAATGAAGGTATGAAAGACACCCCAAGCACTAAGAAAACAGGACCTGAGACATCTATGATTATAAAAAGTGGTAAGAGCTGCTTAGAGCTCATTTTGCAAAAGAAAAGCTGCAAAGCACTGCAACCTGCTGTAGTCTTTGCACCAATTCTATTACTTGAGGTCTCCAATCTTTAGAGTTTCAGTTTCTACACTGTTTTTATTATGTAAAAGGCAGGTTTCAGTTGCTCCCATTTTGTTTGGTCAAATGTCTTTCCCATTCATCTTTCCAAGTGTCATCTCAATTTTCTATTCTTTTTAGAAAGTAAATTCATCGAATGACGTACTTACAATTGCTGTCTGGGACACAAACTCTCAGAGTCATTCCAGGCAGTCTCCAGCTCTGCCCTGACACTGCTTTCAACAAAGTCTCTAATTACATCTCACTAGTTACTTCAAAATCAATACTTGTTTTATCCTAAAAACTGACCTGTCAGCCACTTCTGTCACCCATCAGACACCTCCTTTTCATGATACCTTGTCATCATTAACTCCTGTGTTTCCCTCCTCCACAGATATTCTTCAAGCATTTGCATGCCAGTTTCCAGAGGGCAATGAATACAACTCTGAATTTCATCCCCACTCAGGGAAGAAGGATTACCCCTACCTCACAGTGATCTCTCAAATTAATTCTATGCTTTGAAATAAGCATATTATCTACTTAAAAAAATCTCAAGCTCTCTAATGAAAATTGGTGATTGTCCAGTCAAAGGAATAACTTCAGCTTTTCTAACTTTGAATTTTCATTTTTCCTCAGATCTTCTTCAAATACCTGACCTTTTGTGGTCATTGTGGTTTCTGTCACTGCTCCTCTTAACCTGTTCCTCAGACCCATAGAACCCATTTTTTTTACAGCTCTACTCTCTCACCATTTGAAGGGCCCACTGATGTTTCTTCCATGGCACTAAATACAAACCTGTCTTCACTACAACTCTTTAAGAGTAGGAAGCTGACTAAAATGGGGAATATTGAGGAGGGTAAGATTATCCTCATCTTGCTGCTCCATGGAGAGGCCAAGTTACAGCAGAAATATCACTTTTTACCCAGAGGGATCACTGACCTTTCAAAAAATCAGCACATTGTCTCATTTTTCCTTCCTCTTGATTAAACGGCAGGAAGGTAATATTTTTTTCTTCTATAATAATAATAATAATTAAAAAAACCCCTATCAATGAATGAAAACACATAAAAATACAGTGGAGGCAGGCAGTCCTCTGCTATAATGTAGGGTAAAAAGCTAGACTCACAACAGACAAATAAATGCCCAGCACTAAGCAGATCAGATTCTGCCCAAAAACTGATAGTTGCAAATACAGCAGAAAATTTAAAAAAATAAAATTAAAAATCATGAAGCAACATTGTAACCACCATCACAAAAACTGCAGGCTCCCTTTGTGTAGAGTCATTTTAAAATCCTCAGGTCAAGAATTCTCTTACGTAGTTCCCTCTGCTAAGAAATTCTGGAAATACCAACATAATCAAAGTACTGTAACTGAAATAACCAACAGCAGCTATAAAACTTTTCTCTCACTTGATCATCCTCATTCCACAGCCTCACTTTGAGTTTGTGGTTTGGTTTTTTTCCTAACTAGACCCAAAACAATACATTTAAAACTGATCTACTCTTCCAGTATCCCCATTGCAAAATGTCTAATCTTTGTTTTTCAAATTTTAAATTTTTTAATTTAAATCATCATTCAGGATGATCAGACATTTTCTATTAAAAACATAATTTTGGTCAGTTTTTAGTTTCCTTCAGAAGGTTTCAGTGACAATTTTTAAGCAAGTTAAAACAAACTGAGAACACAAACACAGTGAAGACTGGTAACTTATTGCCTTTAAAACTTTCTGAAAATAACCTGCGCCATTTCTGACCATCTCAACACTAATGGTAACAAAAGACATTTGTATTTCTACAAAACTTCAGTGGAAAATTCCTATGCTTTTTCTGATAAAAATATTTTCAAGCAGCAGTCCTTACAAGCATAAACTTTCCTTCTTTGCTGATCTTCTAGTCTGCCACTATGTACAGATGGCAAGTTCTAATGGGTGGATCATATACTAATTTAGACATTTCCAGCTCAGATCATGAATCGAAATGCTGGTACTCTATAATGAGAGATCGATAGTGTTTTTGTAGAAAGACCCTAAAGAATTTTATAAATAATGAGCATTTAGTGGAATGTGCAGGCAGCAGAGAACAAATTATATTTTCTCCAGAGGGGTCTTTAAAACCACACCTCAAATGTGATAAATGTAGTCCGATGGAAAAGACTACAAATGTTAAAAGGCTGTGAAGCATAATGTGTTCAAAAATTAGAGGCCAGTGAGTTTACTTTCTTCTGTTCAGTGGTTAAGCAATACTTTCATCAAGACATTTTCTCTTTTTACAGCAGCAGTGGGTCATAGCCAGCATTTCTCAAAATTTTACAGATAGAGGCAAAACAGAATAACTTCTTTCTTTTTTTCCAAAAGATCAGAATATTTTAATGTACTTGTAAGTCCACTGAAATGCACTTAAATACCTTGACCAAATCATTACACCTTACTCTTAAGTAATGAGATAACAGTCTTCAGCTAAGACACCATCTGGGAGTCACAGAAATAGCTTTAATTACTGAGCTTAACTTCCTGCTCTTCAGCAGGAGGGTGGGCACAGGCACTTGGCCAGCTGTCAGGTACAGCAGGGTGCTGGGCAGCACCTCTGAGGGCTGGGGATAGAAGTTGAACATCCTCTTTGTTTCTAATCCGTAGCT
This sequence comes from Empidonax traillii, assembly GCF_003031625.1. Lineage (NCBI taxonomy): Eukaryota > Metazoa > Chordata > Aves > Passeriformes > Tyrannidae > Empidonax > Empidonax traillii. Next base: position 1,652,654 of record NW_020955225.1, read on the forward strand.
CCCTGCCACCACTGCAGTCAGGAGGTGTTAGGGAAGACCACGAACCAACTGCAAAAAGCTCTTTATTTCTGTCTCTCAGACCCTCACCTTGTTTCCTTTGTGCAAAAGGACCAAGCCTTCAACTTGCTCTAGTCCCTTTTCTGCACTCTCACTAGTGATACAATATTCCAGCAAAGGAGAAAGGGAGAGAAAGAACAGAGCTCAGAAGAATTAGGCAAAGAAGCAAGAGCTCAATCATTCCTCCATAGAGAGAATTTCAAGCAGCAGCTGCTCGTTAATCTTGAAATGACCCCTTGAATCATGAAGGCTATCAAGAAGCCTGACAGAACACCCAGGTGCAACCCAGAACTAGAAAACAAAGCCTGAGCCTCCAACCTGGGCAGCAACGCCTGGATTAAGGATTTTTTTCTTCAGTGTTTCCCCTACAGACATCCCAACATACCAGAAAGATTCACTCATATCTCTTAGGTCTTGGTCTTGCTCCCAAAAACGTATGCATTCAAGAGGGAAGGCAACAAGTGGGAAATAAACAAAAGAGCTTTTCTGCCATTTTCATGTTTGATTCAAAACCTGTCAGTTATCAGAATTTTTTCATGTTCCCTTCTATACACTCCTTCTTACTCTAGAAATTTCAGACTATGTTAAAAGGGACAGTTCACACAGTAATTCCTGCATGAGACTGATATTTGCTGCTTTCCAGGCCAACCTGTTTTTTCTCTTCCTCTCTGACTACATGTGCCTCTACTCCTTCTGCAGCAGGAATCTTGGCCCATATCAGTCAGAGCCAGACTTGTGCACAAAAGAACACCAGATCACTGACCTCCAGGACCAACTTGACAGGTTCACATTTTCAAATGGCATTTGGACAGAACCAGATGTTCTCTTTGAGCAGATTTTTACTAGAGAATGCTTTAGTGCAGTATGTGAGGCATGCAGGTTTACCAGAGCTTCTTTTCAAAGGTATGCTGTCAATCCAGCCTGGAGTGCCTTGCTGTTTTAAATACTGTCAAGGAGATTCAGAGTAAATAATGGATGCCTTTCTATGCCACCATAAATCAAGGCAAATAATGAATAAAAATAATGTTCCACTTCACAGAGGTGACATTCTTTATATTCTTCTAATCAACTGTAACTCACAAAAATATGAATGCAAAGACTAACTCTATGTCTAATGCATCCAGAAGATTTAAGTGGGGAAAAGAACAGTGGTAACCAATAAACAAGATTTACCTGCTTACTGTATGGCAGTGTTATTTAATGCACATCTGTGTTTAGAAGCAGTGGGGAACATGGCATCCTTTCCCTGCTTCTGTCAAGGTCAGAATAACCATTATGCTCTAGACAGTAGTAGCCCAAAGTCATGCAGTTAGTTTTAAGTTATTGCAAAACATTGATGTTAATTCATCTAAACGAACACCTATTCATTTTGATTTATTTCTGGAAGCGACTTAGCCAACTTGGAGGCTGCAGTAAGTCAATAAATTTCATCAGCAGTTATAATCTCTTGGCATGGACTGAAAAAGAAAAGATGAACTGACAAAACAGAGTCAGCAACGTGAAGGTGCAAAACCAGCCTTACAAATCTGCCCATCTGTACCTGCCTCAGATAAAAAGAGACCCATGCTCAGTTTAGCAGTTAGGAAATTTGGTATCTTTGCTTTGCTAAGCAGTGGAACTCATGGGACCTTCTACTCTTCTTACAGTTCTTAAAACATCGCAAAAAGTTCAATAGGTGAAGGAATTTTAAAACCAACTAACCCTAGATCAGTGTTTCATATCTGTATCTATTTATATTTACATAGAGAGAGAGAGATGTATGTAAGCACACACACTCAGCAGTGTAAATATTTTAGTGTGTAGTTTTACTTTGTTTATATGAAGTCCTAAGCTTTGGTTTTTTTCTTATAAAATAAATTAATTTTACACAGTGAACAATAGCCATTTACTTGTGAGTTTCTGGCCACATATCGGTAAAAGTAGATTTTTTCCTTTTTCAACTTGTTTTTAAATAATTGCTGCCTGCTTGTTCCAGGACTTTCAATCTAAGGACAAAAAACATCTCATTGTGAGTGACCATGAACATTCTGGTTACTTATTATTTTGCTCAGTCATGGTTCAGCCTGCTCGGTCTGTTTTGTTCAAGATCTCTTTGAGTTGAGGCTTCACATGATCCCCCCACCAAACAGGCAAACCACGATTTCTCAAGCCAGCAACACTGCTCGGAGCTATTCCGTGATACTCAGGAGACCAAATGTTTATGTTCTCCTCTTGTAGCAAACAAAACTGAAAGACATCCCCAGTAGAGAAAATAACAAACAAGAACAGGTGTGATAGCACCAAACTTAATGAAGAAGTTTGAAAAACTACAGACCCAAGGTCACCAACCATTTCCATGAAATATCTTTTGTGATTCTTCTGTTTACGAAGCAAGCGGCACAGATTCCTGCAACACTGCAGCTGAAACTGTAACAGAGAAATCCAAAAAGTATCCTAGAGCTAGACATCAAGAGATAATTTCAACTTTTCAGTATTATAATGTTTATCCTGTGACAAAAAAAAATGTTCTTAACTGTTCATTAGGTACTGATCTACTAACGTTTTTGATTATTAAAATATTAATACTTAAGCAGGTATATTGGATATATTGGACAGCTTAGTAGAAATGGAGGCAAGTCATTCAAGAGATCATATCTTACTCATGATATACAAACACTGCTCTTCAGGACTATCAACCTCAGCAAAATAGGAAATCACATTTGTTTAGTGGAAAAGGAGTAGTAGAGGCCATTAGAAAGCAGTAGGGGAGTGTCTTTATTAATGTTGCTATTACCAAAACAGTTCTCAAAAGAATTTGGGGAATTTAATTATGTTGTGAAAAATTTGGTTTAGAGCACTCTCTCAAACACACATGCGCAAAAAAACCCACTATTACGTATTTTTTACCAGAAACAACATGTACTTACTAATACCCAGGAAATTCTTATCATTGTTATTACATCGAATTTGATATTTGTTCTTTAATTTCTCATTCTGAAGAGCCTGCAGGACAGAATAACATAAGAAAGGGCAGAAAGGAAATTAAACAGCTATGCTGATGGGCAATAAAATTCTATGTGGGGGACTAAAATTCCATTATTGCACAGAACAAAAATGTTGTTTAACCTAAAAAACAACAACATCTCATCTCTTCAATATAATGTGAGTCTAAAAGACCTTCATGTTCTGTTTTCACTGTAAGGGCTAGATACTTTGTCTCTTTAGAGCACTTTACATCCACTTGAATAACCTGTTACTACTCAGTATCTCCCTATTTCTAATAACGGTAATCAAATAAATAAACAAATAAAACTCCACACACAATTTACTGAGATTGTTAACTTATTGTATCTTTTCAAAGTTCCTAAGGCTGAGAAAGAAACTTGCAAAGGCAGGTTTACAAATTTTTGTACTCAGCACACAAATATGGAATAATACTTCTACAAGCCACAGCAATTTATCAGTCGAAGTAAGGTCTTGTAAATAAAGACAATAACGTAATTCTTCTCTACCTCTGATTTACTCTCCTTCTCTGGCTTTCTTGCTCCAAAAACAGCTCACTAACACGTGGAGTCTGGGAAAAGAGTATCTGTAAATTAATCGGTACTTTTGTGGTTATATTGTGGTTCTTTTAGTTGAATAAACACCCTTTTTGCTATTCGAGGGCAACTGTTTCAGTATTTCAGAAAGCATGAGTGTAGACAGGGAAAGTTTCACCTCTCAGACAAAGCTATGGCTCAAATTTCAAAGCTGCATTTCTCCCTTAAGAGCTGAGTGTGTCTCTTGTTCCTGAGAGTGCAGCAAAATTCAACACAACTTACGTGGCTTCATACTAATAGTGGAAAGACAACAAATAGTCTTCCATGATTAGTACATCTAAGAAATATATTATTTCAGGAGGTATTTTATCACTTAACGCTATGAGAAAAAACGTACAGACATTTATTACATGGAAGGAATAGATGCATAACACGCACAGGGCATGCAGAAGAGTTACTATATATTAACTGTTATCTTTAGACATTAAAAAATTATTTGCCTGGAACAGGTAACTAACCCAGTAATTATACATACATATTTAGGTTGGACATTTAGCTTTCAAGTTAATTACCAGCAAAAAAATTAACCTGGGATGCCAGCAGGAAATTAAAAAAAAAACCTGATGTGTTAGAAACACAAAGCAGAGCAGTCTGCTTCAAGGCTTAGATCAATTTAATTTTTTAATCATTCTCTCACACATTCCTTCTATAATTCATACTCATAATGCATTTATCCCAAGATGCACCTGTTAAACTGCTAGATACTGAAATTTTGGTGTATTAGCTTAGGAAGAGGTGAGACATATTTATTTAGGAAGGTGTGTGGTAAATAAATTGCTCAGCAGTTTTATCTGTTCTGATTTGGATGGTGTGTAGCTCTGGCTGCACTGCTGTGAGATGTTACACATGGTATTAAATTCTTTAGTCATTCGAGGTGTTTCTGAACACACACACACACACACAAATCTGCTGAATATCAGCTCCAAAGCTCCTGAAATAGAAAGTTTTCATCTGTCTCTTGATCAGTCCCTGCAATTCATAAGCATCGCCATCACTGTATCTGCCTCTGTCTCTTAGAGGAACAAAGTCCCTCCATTCCACTTACTCCAGCTCACAGTGGGACAGTTTTCCTCCTCTTACTGTTGGACGTAGAATGAACTAGGTAAGTTTTGGGGACATGAGCATGCTTACTCTGTAAGTTTGCTTTAACTCCTTTGTTTCACTCTCTACGTCTGGAAAAAGGTAGCTGAAATGGATCTCACAGCCCTTTCCTTTTCCAAATGCATTAGGATTTGAAAGCCAGGACACCAGATACGTCAGTGAAGTAAAAACACCAACTCATTAGGCATTTAACCCAAAGCAATGTGCTTCAGGTGACATTTCCTTTTAGTCCTGAGATTCTCATGCAATTTGTCTATGCAGCAATCATAATCAAACCTCCTTCCTTCCTCTGTTCCTGCTCACATGCAGAATTCTTCAAACCACATGACATTTAAGACTGCATTTAGGTTTCTGAAGTGTGTTCTGAGAGGAGTTTTACAAAAATCGTGCCAAGGAAAAGGCTGAATGCTGAGAAACGGCTTTTCCACATTTATCAAGAACAGATTTTGATACAAATCATACTTATGATCTTTTCTTTACTTACCACAGAAATGGGAGATAAAAGCACTTCTACCTCATGCAAGCACTAGTCCCCTCATCCTCTAAAAAACATAGTTTAAGTTTTTGTAAAATTGTTTCTCTACAGTTCTCTCTAAAAACTAAAACCTGAAGAAAAACTTAAGAATCCTAAGATTCTAACCTTCCTACAAAAATTTTTCATCTCCCAAAGGGAGCATAACTAAAAGCTTGAAGGAAATTGAAAATTAAGAGATATAAATTTAGTTAATGAAGTCTGGAAATAATTTATTTAAATTATCACACAATGTTTTTTCATTCATTAGTCATGTCAACTGAGTGAACCAAAGGACTACTTTTTCCTTTTTTTTTATTTGATATTAAAATACTTCTTTTAGGCTTGGGCAGGTCTGTTGCAGTTGGTTATTTAGTTTTAAAGGATCTACTGAACAACCAAGACAGACTGATAGCAATGATGTGAACAACTTCAGTATTTCACCCTCAAAAAGCAGGAGTTACTACCTTTCACCATGGTCTGACTGCTACTCTGTGTTCTTGCAGAATATGCTGCCAAAGTTTAAAGTCTTTGACCTGTAATCTTCTGTTATGAAACAGAAGTCAGAGAAGTTGAAGAAGATTTTGCATCAAGTCGTGCTTAGTCCCTTTCCCTGGTACATTTTCAAAGGCCTTAATGTAAATTAAGACAACTGTGTTGTGGTATCCAGCCCTACAAGTCCTTCTCTGGGAGAAGAACAAAACAGGAATTAAAGCTGAGATGTTTTTTCACTGACTGACGGTACTGGTAGGTTATCCAGAGGAGAATGAGCCCAGAACCTGCATGACTGATGCAGAGCAGAGAACCCACCAGCCCCTGGCACTTCCCTTAGCAAGTCAGCATTGTTCTCCATACCAAATACTGAGAGGCAAAGACATGGCCAGGGGCTACTCACCCATAATTCATTCACTCAAGCCCTGTCACACCTGCCACTTTGAGCACTTAAATTAAAAATTTCATCTTTCAGCAGGTTCTTTACTGAAAATACAATGTCAGTGACAGATCTGGATTCTCCACCCCTCCCTCCACTGGCTTTAGTGCTGTTTGTTTAGGGTTATTTTAAGGGAAGGTGGCATATTACAGTTTTATAATACTGAAGTATGTTACTCAGAAACTGGACTTAGTGCCCAAGATGTGAAAGTACTAATTCTGCTTCATAGCTGTAATTAAAGTGCTACAGATGTGCTGCTCCATCAAGAGCACTGAAAAGCGGGTGTGGAAAACATGCTATTGAATAGGCAAAAATGGGATCTCCTGCATTGGAGTGCACTGAAAAAGGTGACAACAACAGATTGTGATGTTCATGTAAAGACACTTTAAACAGAAAAAATAAGAAGAAAGGGGAATCACTCATCATAGCAGAGGTATGAATTTGTTTACTATTATCCATCCTATAAACTGAATTTCTTAAATATAAGACGTGCATGAAACAACTGATACATTTTTGCATTAAGCCAGTGCCACGTAATGACCCAAATGAAAGCTAATTAAGAGTTATTGAGTTATTATGATCCTGCAACATATATTAAACATGATTATCACAGATGTTCAACATGTGTGTCCTTGAACAACTAGGTTCAAGGACAGTTTGAGAGATACAGGTAGCGCTTGTCCCACCTCTCTGAATCTGATGACTTTTCAGGGCTTTTTTAAAATATCAGCTTTATGATCCTCTGGATTCTTTTTATTTCATAAAAGCAAACCTCTTGAGGAATCAAGGGGCTGAATCATTTACTACACAGTCAAAACTGACAGAGAGCAAATTCTTCTGCCTATATAACAGTGGGTAGCAATAGGTCATGTTGAGGTGAGGGCTCAATATTCCATTTCAATAAAATAATGCCAACACTTAGTGTGGCCTTTCATCTCAAAGAATTTTAGGAACAATTATTAATCTTCATATTTTGCTATGAACCTGCTTGGACTAAGTGAATAAATTCAGTATTTCTTTCTTTTTTGCATTTCAATGTCTTAGGATTAACTTCAAAATGGTATTAGTCTGGTGGAGAAGTAGAGACTGTAAACTAATAACGGGTGTTATTTTTACAGATATTTTGGGTCTTGCAGCTTTTTAAAGCAACACTGCTGGAAGGCCAGAGAAACCCAAGAGTAGAAACAGTGTCCTGTGCAATTTTTACCTTGAATATAATTATGATATTAAATACTGAATTATAAGAAAACTAATTATGAAAAGACCAACATAGAAAAATAGTTTAGTAACCCAGTAAAGAAGGCAAATAAAACCCGGTAAAAACAAATTCTCAGTAGTGAGTTCTAAAACGTATAGATAACATTTTTTATTATTCAAGGTCTAGGAGACAGGCAAGATTAACAAACCATAGCTATTTGTATGAGATTTCAAAGATAATTCCACATTTTGAGAATAAATTACTGTATTTTCTCTAACTGACAGAACAAGCAGCAGTTTCATTTCCCTGAAACCGACACACACCCAATACCCAAGCATTATATTTCAAAGAATTGTAATTAAATCTATATAACAAAAAAGGAATGTTTCACATCTTAATTGAAAAATCACCAGCTAGAGAACTGAGACAGTGAAACAGCCTCGTAAGCCTTGAGATATAATTGAAGAAAAGAACAGATGAGAATATTTCAAATGGTCTCACTAGTCAGCAACTAGTGTAAATACTGCAATTCAAATAATGGCATTTTAGTGATTAAGAGAAGAAATAATTTCTATTCTATTGCTCCTTTGCTTTGAGAATCCCTGACTGAACACAAAACTCCATCTCATCCTCTACCAAGCCACAAGTCTCATTGTTGGTACAAGTGCTTCACACGATAGAGTATATCAGCCCATATGATGTAAGATAAGCAGGTATTTATGATCCCTTGTACAGCTTTTATCTGCATTACAGGATTCACCACCTTCTCAAGGGTCCTTTTAAAAGCATTTGGAAAGACAGGGAAAAGCCTGGTGATGGTGTGCAGTTACACCAAGTGACTGCTCCAGCAACAAGGTAAGGGTTGAGTTTTAGTCCACTCTGTGAAATGAAGCGGTTAAAGCTCAAAGATTTTGACATGGGAAACATGCCAAGGCCAGATGGAAATCTCAGCTGTCACGAGCAGAGGTCATTCTGTCCTTCCCAGCACAAGGTGTTGCTAAAATCCCGTGTACTATTCACACAAGTTTATCATACCTCTCCTTTTTAATTTGGAGCTAAAATAATTTGTTTGGTTTAAGATTTTCTTGTTATTCATTGTCTTGTCTTTGTTTGGTTCTATTTTTTACTTCTAGAAGTTCACCAGAGATGCCCCTGAGGTAGTGCAGAAAAACTAGGTTTATATTTCTAAAGAATTTGTTTAAGGGAAGTTTAGATAAGCCTTAAAGGAAATCTTTGATAAGCCTTGGTTCTCCTAAATTACTTTATCACAAGACAGCATTTTCAGAAAGGACAATTCTTGCTGAATGAGGGAAAGGTTTTGTGATGAGACTTTTACAGTCAAGTTTTAATGGAACTGCCTCTAAAATATTTTTACAAGGTCCATCTAACCCTCTGAAACCATCACTAAGCACCTTTAATTACCAAATATGTTTAATGTTGATAATGTTGCCCACCAGAGAAGCAAACAAAAATACATCTGATATAACTAAACATTACAGGGTGATTTAATGCTTTTTTTTGTTGTTGTTCTTCAAGCCCTGATGAAGACATATGTATGAAGTCAACTTTAAACAATATCAACATAGTACACGAAACAGTGGACTTAGAGGGCAGCAAAAAAATATACTAAAAACATTAGGAAAATTACCTCTACTAGAAATAAGTGAACTTCATTTAGACCTCCTGAAGAGATTAACCATACTACTGAAACACCTCTAAATACTACTGTCTACCTAGAGAGTATATTTGAAGGATTTTTCCATACACTCTTCTTCTTGACACCTTGTGGTTTCTTTTACATGGTAAAAAGTCAATGACAGTGTGACTGTCGTGATGTGCTGCCAGACATTAGAGCTTAGATTAACATCAATTTAACAAACTAACCACATAAAATCTTTGTGAGATAGAAATTCCAAGCCCAAATTAGAAGAACCTAACATTAGTTTATTTTGTTTGTCAAGGGAAAGTGTTTGTAGGATTCGGCCTTACAGTCACTGATGTGTCTGCAGGGGTGAGCACTGACATGGCCCCCCTTTAAGCCACATCCCTTAGAAGAAATACTTCACCAAAGGCTGTCAAGACAATTATGCAGATGTAGGAAGAGGGGTACCTTAAATGAAATCAACTGGTACAGGCAGGAAACCAAGACTGGGAGTTTTCAGAATGAAGGGAGGACAAAGTGGAGGTAGTAGTAGCTGAACTAGACCCTACAAATCATCTGCAACACATAAGAGCTCTGTAGAACTGGCTGTACTCTCCCCTTCAAGACAGGAGGCTTCAGAAGGTGGCAGCACCTGCTTGGATCCAAAGTATAACTAAAACTAAAGGGGAGAAAAAAAGAAGGGGGGCTTCTTCACACAAGACCTCCGGTACTTCTAAAAGATGCAGCGGATGCTGCAGTTCCATGTTCAAAAACCCTAACTTGTCTTCTCGTTAAGGAATTAAATACACAGAAGCGAACTGAAGTTCAAAGTTAGTGAGGTGAAATCACTGCAAGACAGCTGTTACCATGTGGATGTCTCATGTGTGCTGGCCCTGTCTTCTCTTTACCTACACCTTTGTCTATGGCCGATTTCCAAGACAGGATAGTGAACTAGATGGTGGCATTCCCATGTTTTCAGGTTTACTTCATCTGTTATTGTATAAATTACTCCTCTAACCAAACTAAGATTCTTGTTACTTCATTTTAAGGCATACAGTTGACAGTTATAACCCTCTACTATATAGATCTGAAGCAGTTCCAATACCATACAAGGACTATTTCTAGAGAAGTTGCAGTACTGTGATGACACACAGTTGAAAAAAGTAAATCCCACCTAAATCCATAAAATATTTCCATGTTCTCTCATTAATGATCATGTTATTTTTCTCAGTTTTCACTAAAATTGTTTTAAATTTTACTAACACTCCTTTGCAACTTCATTTGTGTTCACTTAAAATTTTAGAAATCATTAGGCATGTAAAGAATGCCTTTAGCAGTCAGAGCATTGGGTTCGGTCAAAAACATGGCAAAAGCAAAACTGATCTCAAACTTCATTACTTGAGACCTGAGAAGTTCTCATAATTAATTGTAAATGACAGAAAGTAAATTTCTTATTAAGAAATAAATTATTTGCTGGTCACTGATGGTAGAATATTGACCTGATGCCTGAACATTTTCATATGAAATCACATTGTCTTCCCTTCCAGATATAAAGAAACACAAACTGAAATTCCCTCTCTGTCCTGCTATCTCACAACTGAAAATGGAGGGAATGATTTTGAAAACCCACTGGGTGGAGGGAAAAAAAGGACAATTTATCTACATTAACATATCCTGTCTCTCTTACCACACAGTCAGCAACTTAACAGCACATTACGAATTGCAGTATGAAGTAAGTCTTCACATTGTTCTGAGAGTAGGAGAAAGAAAAGTACTTCGTACAAATTTAAAAGTACTCACCATATGTTCCCCTATTTTTAGGCATATTTTCACTTCTTGACACTCCTGTCTACACCTCACCTAGTTAGGAAGCCACATGGTTAAGTACCTGACCTGAACAAAAGGATTAGTGTTTGTGCTAACAAAATGAACCTCTTTTTTCAAAGGCATCACAAGGTTTGAAGCATATTATACTCCATCCCTTGACAAGAGAAAAGGGACTTGGATGCAAACCCTTCTATTAGCATCAAATTGATTGCCAAACATTTTGTATAGTTAACCCCCTCTTATGTCAAATTGAATGTGCTAATGGACATGGGGTGAGAGAAGAAATTATGCCCATGACCATAGTTTTCTATCACAGTCATCAGTAATATATGATACTAGAATTAGAAGAAGCTGTCTTTAGTGTAAGCTTCATTTTATCCAGTAATAATTTCATAGTTTCACCTTTTTCCTCTCTTTCAAACAAATATTTGCACTTAATAATATGTAATTTCATTGTATTTCTACATTAAAAAAGGCAAAATAAACTTGCAAACTAACACAGTAACATTCTGCAGAGGGCAGCCTTGGTACAGAACTGCTCACCTTCTCCCACTGCATCCCTCCTCCATAACTTTAACTACAAAATATCACATTTACAACTGTCAGGAATATACAATAGGAATAGCCTTTCTCTGGTGGCAGCAGAACTATGTCTGACATAGACCTGTGAAAGAGAACAAAGTATATCTACACAGAGTACAGGCACTTTGCCTTTCAAACATTATCAATGCTTTCTGCCTTAATAACTTATCATGAGTTAATTTGCTGCTGAGAACTACATACTAAAGACAGCATCTATCTGCTATTATTATTTTTATTCCATTTTCTTCTGAATTGTTCCTTTGAAGGATTCTACCTATTCAGAGACACAGAGCAGCTTCTTCATGAAGCAAAAGGAAGATGGTAAGCAAACATGGTTAGAGCAGCACATATACCACATGGCATAATATTAAGACTTTTCACTATTTTAATCATGAGTTCTCATAATCAAGACAGGAGCTACTGTCTTCACTAGAGGTGAGAGGAAAGAATCATTTAAATGTTATCAAAAGCATATGCTCTCTGTGCTTTCTTACTGCTCCAACTGCTTATCCCCCATGCACTGCGCTTTCTGCTGACACAGCCACCTCTTTTCAACCCAACTGCTCATATGACCTTCTTTCTTTTTTTTCTTCTCATCGTTCAGAACCATTTCTGGGCAGTTTCACAAGAATTTTGATTGCTGCTGTGAAGTTTACATCATTGCCATCTGACAGCTGTTTGCTGGCCTTTGTGAAATGAGTTGATGGTCTCAGTTCATTTCCTAACAGGCAGGTGTTCACAGCTTAAAACATCACCTCTATTGGTACGAGGACTTCCAGCCAACAAAAACACAAGTCTAGGGTAAAAGACATGCTTGAAAGGAAACACATTTTGAAGTGCTCTCAGAAGGAAGGCTGAACTTCAGAGATGGACTAAAGGTTATCAGAAAATGAACTCCAGTAAATAATCCTATGACAGAAGATCTGAATAATACTGGTGGATGACTTGTCTTACTATAGAGAAACCAGAACACACATTGAGAAAGTGTACATGGAGACTAAGCTGTGCTGTTGCATTTATATCTATATCTTTATCAATATCTGTATCTATACAGTCAGACTGCTTGTGAGATGAGCAGAGGAACAATTGCAGAAGAACCCAAACTTGAGCACTCAGTGTTGGGAACCCTTTCCTTGCTCGCTACTCAAAACCTAAAACCCCTTCACTGTGAATTAAAAGATGTCCTAAAACAAGGCAATCCATAGGGCTGTTACATTTCCCCCCTCTGCATTTTCTTTACTTAAAGATCAGACACTTTGAGGAAACAAGAAAATGTTGATTCAATTCCTGAAATTCGCTGTGATAAGGCAGGTTACAGATGGGAAAGTTACAAATCATTTGCCATGAGGAAACTTTCTAAAAACCAAGCAACATGAGGTCAGTGCTAGTACAGTAAATTAAGAACATTGCACTCTTAATCTTTGAATCCAATTTAAATCTGACCTTTCTTCCAGAAATGGTATGGGGCAGAGTTTAATACCCCTATAAAAGTACTTAGATATGTGAATTCAGATGACTGTCAGAATTTCAGGAGATCCAACCATTTAGGATTGTATCCCTGACTCCATTTTACTTGAAAATAAAAGAAATTTTACACTTCCTGCAGAGCATTCTTCTGATAGTATCTGCTGCTACTCTACTTTATTTCCAGTGTATTTTTCTCAGATTCAGGGAAAATTACTTGCTCTTACTTTGTGTTGATTTAATCATGTCAGCAAGTGTTTTAATTTATGTGATCTAGCTAGCAAAGCAGAACAATTTTCATTTTTGGGCAAGGATAATCATAATTAAAAACACATTAGCTGATTATACTAAACACCCATCCTAAAAAAAAAAAAATCTACATCATGGTTTATAAATTATGATTACTTAACTAACACATCTTGAAATTATGCAACTTTATAAGCCGATGAATGGTTTTGGTAATACCCTGACTACCCAAAAAGGGACACCTTAAACTAGAGCCAAAGAAACCAAAAGATTTTAGGGTGGACAGATCAGGGTATAAATGCAGACAAGATACATTCCCACAAACATACAAAAGTCTAAGCTAAAGCCATCACAGGAGTTAATAAGGAGCCTGATACTTGCAATTTCTATAAATAAATAAAAATTATGTCTGTTTCTATACTTAAAGTTTTCAGGAGAGTGAATTATCTTGATTAAAGAAAGGCTTTGCTTTTCAGTTTAGGGTTTTGTTCTTTTGTTATTTTGAACAACTTTGTTCTCACTTATCATCCTTAGCTGTAACTCAGGTCAGCAACACTAGAATAGACATGAATCTTTGTTTTTCATCTTGCCTATACTAATTTACTGTGGTTTTATTGTCTCCTGGTACAGTGAGCAGTGTTAACACCGTGAGAGAATGAACCACAACTGTAACTCTGCTGGGTAGTATGATCAGGTGATGCTTTGCCATCCATGGATAGAGACACCCCCTCTAAAGCAGACTTGGTATTTTCTATTTCTGTATGGTAAAAATATCTTACTGTTATAATAAAGAGTTTAATACTTCTTCACAAATCTACTCATTTGATCTCATGTTCACGTTTTCGACATCTTCCACAAGCAAACATATCCCATACAGGATGTATTGCTTTAACAGGTATTCATTTTACTGAGCTCCACTATAATTTGCTAGTCTTACATGATGCCTCAAGATGTTTCACACATTCTGAAAAGGAAGCTAAAAAGGAATAATTTGCATATATTACTTAAGCTGTACATGCTGTAAATATTGATCTGCTGACAGAGAAGCAAGAAACGAAGTCGTTCAAAAATTAGCACTTGTATTTCTATAGTTTTTAACAATCATTTTTGAGAATTAACTTGAGGATGAGGTCACAGCTCTGCTCGCACTGCACGTGAAGGCTATTTGACAGTTCAGTCTTGAACATTCATGTATATTATGGCAATTTATACATCAAAAAAACTCTTACTCTTGGCATTTAGCTCAGACTCAAGTGTTCATCACTTCGAACTCCTGCTGTCAGACATGACAAATCCCTGAGGTCTCGGGGTGCACGTTCTTTCCCCTTCATGAGCACAGAGCACATGGAATAGTCAAGACCAGTGCACCTTTTTGGTTAGCAATGCAACTACCAATGTTGGTGAAAACACCAGACAACATGTACCAAGGATTTCAGACTGCTCACATTTCATCAGTATCTAAACCACAGAGTATGGAACAAGGAGTTGGACTTGATGATCCTTGTGAGTTTCTTCCAACTCAGCATATTCTGTGAAAAATATCTTTGGGATAAATATACGCATCTTTCAAATGGTAAATGGCTCCTCATCATCACCCCATGTCTTTGCCATCCCAGTGCCATATACATTTTCCTTTTCATCTTACTTTCCTTCTGTTCTTCCCATAGATTTCTGGCTTTCCTCACAAAGCACAACTTCTCTCCTCCTTAAATGACTGCCTGAACTTACCAACACCTTCACAGCTCCCTACAAACCCACATCTTGTTCCCTTATTCTCTGTTAGGTTTCTTTTCCTAGTTCTCTCTCCTGGAACAGGCAGGAGAGAAGTCTTACAGGAGAAAAGTCTCGTAGCTGCCACCAGAAGTTATTTCCAACAAAAATCAAAATTACAAAATTTAGATTAAAATTCCAATCACGATAACCTTACCTCACCTCCAGCAGGGCCACAAAAATAGACAAACCACAAAAACTCTAAGGAGAACTCAGTACAGTCCTGAATATAAGGGATTCACCTCAACTAGTACTAGATGGGTCACTAAGGTTCCCAGAGAGAAGCCAAGTCACCATAATTCACTACACAAATGGCCTTGGAGAAGACTCTGGTTTTAATGGCATCACTGGTGCCTGAAACTAAGTGTGATTGTCTATCCCTCATCACTTTTAAGCACAGCAGTCACTGCTTTTGTTTTCAGTCCTTGTTCCAAATGCAGTGTCTCTTTGCTGAAAGTGTCCAGTGTGCTATTTCACATTACAACAGAACAAAACACTTTCTTCTATCAGAGAATACTGTGAGGCCCAATTTTTCAAAGCCTGGATTTCTATTTTTAAGGTTTTTTCCACCCAAGCAAATGCTTTTGCTCTGACAGCATTTAATAACAAGTTTGACCTTGGAGCGTGTAAGTTTAAATGATTTCAGAGTACACTGCAGCAGAAAATCAGGGGCCAGGGATTCTTTTCCTTATTTGAATTTTATTATTTTGGGAGAAGGGGGAATCCCTTGTTTCACAGAAGAAATTACTTTTGAGCCACAGCGTGAAGACTTTTTGCATGAGAAGCCACAACTTTTTATGCTTCCTGCAGTTGATACATAACTGTCACCACTGCCAAAGCAACTTCTCTACTTCCTCCAGGGAATATCCCTGCAAATACAGTAAAGAAAACTGAGAAGAACTCGTTTGTGTTTAGTATGTGTTGGAGAAAGAATATTATCAAGGGAGGTGGGACACCCTGGACATCATCCCTTCCTGACAGCCCTGTGTGCTGCCGCAGGTTTCAGAAGCTTTGTGAAGCTGCAACCCAGCCCTTGATTTTTTTTTTAAGTGGATTCATGTCCAAAATTCCCCCCATGGAATCCATCCTCATTATCAAACATCATTCCCAAGAAAGGTATTGCTTGTAATGAGGAACTACCATTGACTACTGTTCACTGTATTTTATGTGTGGACTGAAACATGTACAACTCTTTATATCTGCAGGGTCAAATATTTAACACAGATGGATAAAGTCCACAAACTGGTTTTTTTAACGTATTTGGAGTTTTTTTTCATTTCTCAGTTTCCTATAAATACCTCCCACATTTTGAGAACTATTAAAGACGCACACTGAGTAGTTACTTCATTTCAATGATAAATAAGAATTACATTTTTGTTGCTGAAAAGAAAGAAGATCCTGTGGTGACAAAATACCATTTGGTGTGTTTGTCTGAGTTATTACATTATTCAAAGACTAAATTACCTTTGGCTAGAGCCACATCAATTGTTTTCCCCCTAAATTAATACCATCCCAACTACAGCACCACAGATACAGCAATGGGATGTGGCTCCTGACAGTCTAATCATTGGTTCATCTAATGATGTTTACAGGGAGGCAAAATGTTGCTGTTAAATCCCTACCCTTCCCTATTCTAAAAAGCCACCAGGTGAGCTGTTTCAGAGGTAATAGCAACAGAAAACATGAGATAAAAATTTATTGTCAACAGATCTGCACGGAAAAGCAGTACTGCACAAAAAATATTGACTGCTGTAGGGGAAAAAAATGTTTCCAATGTAGTCTGCATTGCACTTACACAAACCCTCTTATGTAAGCATGGAATAATGTTACATTTTTTAAGCATCCTATTTTCATGAAAAAATTACCTCTAAATCTATTGGTTATTAATGTTCTGTATTGATCTACAGCAATTTGAATGCATATAACATGCTCACTATGGTAACTACTATACAAAGAACTGGCACTGATCTCCATAGAGGATCCCCTTTTTTCACAAGTATACACAAAAGTACACACAAATTCAGAAAAAAAATAATATATTCTTTGTGCATCAAGCAAACTCATAGATAGGAGTAAATAAGAGTGAAGAAAAAAAAAAAGAACCAAAGGAAAAAATCAAGTAACTTAATTTTTTGTTTCCTATTCTGGAAAATAAAAGTGACTAAAGAAATTACAACCCTTCATCTTCTATTTGATATTTCACATTCAAACATCTCAATAGTTGTGATTTACATTCAGAGTTACCGTTCACCAATGGCACTCATAAATGGCAGTTGAAACCATTAAAATATTTATAGTGACCAGTGCTAAAGATTTGCATTTCTAATGAAAGTATTGCTTAAAAAGATTTCAGAAGCTTGTGTATTTAAAAAATAAACGAAATTGAGTCCAACCTTTGAACACCACCTTGTCAACAAAACCCCAAAACAAAATGCCACATCTAGTGATTTCTTAAAGTTTATATGGAATTTCTTGTATTTTATTTTAGTCTCACTTCTTCTTGTCACCACTACCTTTATCCAGTTTAGTATTTATGCACAATTACAAGATCCTCTCCCCCAGAACCTTCTCTTTTCAAGGTCAAAAACCCTATTTTCTCAGTCTTTGTTCACGTGACAAGCAGACGAGCACACCAGGCTCGTCTCACCAATGTGGAGCAGAGAGAAAGAGTCACCTCCCTTGACCTGCTGGCAACACCCTTCCCTGATACAGCCAAATTCTCCAGCCTCTAAAGACCACTTTGAACAGCACCACAACTTTGTTGCATCTCCACTTTCAACACATACAGACATCATAAAAGTCTGACAGCAATGGCACTTACGAATAAGCTTTTCATCAAACAGGTACTATTTTCTGGCATAGAGATAATTTATTCTTTGCGTATAATTGATTTGTGCCTGCACTTAAAAATGTCTTTTGAAATCCATATTATAAGTAATACTGTCATATAATAAAAAGCAACACTTTGAATTTGAAGTTAATTATTTTCCATTATTCAACATTAGGAGACAAGGCAAGAAGTCTAGCTTAGTGCCAGAACATAAAAGAAGTTATTCTGAACTTATAATACATGGGTTTAACAGCTTAGTGTCAAGAAGCAATACTTTAAATTAAAAACTAAGTAAAAGGATTATAGCATCTCATATTTAGAAATTTCACATGACTACAGATAATTAAAGCAAGCTAAATATTTTTGCAGTATTGTCCTGAAATCTGCAATGCTAAATTTTTATAGCAATAGCACATTTTTAATAACACGTAGACATAACACCACTATAGCATCTGAGACTTACAGCAATACACTGCTGCATTTTTCAAGGGTTTGTAGAGGGAATTTCTGTTTCCTTCTTCCTTTTTATCATTACTACAAGACAGCTCACTTTCCCTCCCTTATCTAATCCCCAGCTGGAATTGGGATATCACAGGTACGACTGAGAAATGGAACCTCAAACACAGCAGGTATGTAAAGGTGCTACTTTTGAGAAAATAGAAACCACATGTGGGTAACACATGATTCCTTGCAGCTACTGGAAATTTGAAGAATAAAAACACTTCATAAGACATGTGAAATAATTTCAGTGTTGAGATTCTGCAAATATAAAAAGTTTTCGAAACAAACAAAACAGCTGGAAATGAGCGTTATGTCATTTTGAAGGTATTTATCCTCCAAAGTAAAATTATCCTCAAAGCAGGCTAGAAGGCAACTAATATAATACTAAATTTTAGAGATGGATAACTGTGATCCGTTAAGGAGACTGTGGAAGAAATTTAAAAGATATTTTTTCAGTCTTTGTGTATTCCTTATGCCTCAGATGGTGATTATTCAGAAATCTGTCCAGAAAGTCACCCTCACGAAAGAGCTCCTCTGGGAAAGTTCCCATCAGAGAACACAATAAGAAGTACTTGATTCTGCATTCTTACAT
>NW_020955225.1:1671582-1741761 GCF_003031625.1 Empidonax traillii
AAAAAAAAAAAAAAAAAAAAAATTGGTTTCACTGACATAACTATATAAATATGTCCTTGTTAGACTAAGACTTGCTTACAACAACTAACCCCTTGTGTCCATAAGATGTGCGATGCTGCTCCTCTCTTCCCAGCCCATTTGCTACCTTTTGGCATATTTTAATGGACCTTAACATTCTCCTATAACTTGAATGCTAAAGACATACATGTGTGTTTAATTTTATCTATACATATACACCTCATTTCTGGCTCTTAACTGAGGAAAGCCATGCTGGCAGTTATCTGCCTTAGGCTGCCTGATTGTAGAGCTCTCACAGCATTAAGGGATATTTAAAGAAACCAGTTCACATTTACTTCTGCCAAAGCACAAGCCCACAAGTCCACAAATCCCACCACATAAATCACTACATTCGTGGCATATGGTTGCCTTTTTATATTTTTTTCTGACAGAACGCATTCAGATCCATTCAGTCACTCAATCAATTCTGCCTTCACGGTGCACAGATTGTAATCATTTGATACCCTCCTATTTGACATCTAATAAACCATCACCACTGATTAAAACAACTGACTCCAAAAGGAGTTTTTATTTTAAGAACACACACATGTACAGTGTGTATACACACAGACCATTAGCAATATGCTTAAAGAACTTTCAATCACATTAATTAAGGTCAAATAAGCTGCACAGTTCTATGCCCATGGAAGTCATGACATTCCTGCCTACAGACAGATAAACCATCACATCCAAGTCCCTTCAGCAGGCACAGGAAGTTTTCAGAATAATTGTCCCTTAGTCATTACAGGATTAGTTTTATTTTAATGGATGCTGGTGTGTGAAGGAGAATGTGGAAGCAAATTTTATTTCTGAAATGTCTGCATCAATAAAGGTGCCTAATTAAGGTATTCATTAAAATATACAAAGTTAACAGGAAAAAAAAAATCTACAGAATATTATTACATTTCCCCATTAAACTAATTTCATCTGGTTATATGGCAAATTCTAATAAGATGATATTATTAACTAGTTCAATTTCAAAATGTCTTCTCATGTTTATTTTTATTATGCTACTAAGCAGAATAGCAATCGACTTAATTTATTTTATTAAGTAACATTTCTCCATCTTTTTAAAAAGAGGCAACGGTCTACTTCTTTCCCTAGACCTTGAATGTGCTGCCATTTCAAAAATTACATTAGAGTTCAGACTTTCACCAGTTTCACATACCAACATGCAGAACTATTTATACTTCTTTACTCAAAGCAGCAATTTCACTTAGATATCTATCATTTTTGAGTCTTAATATGTATAGTCACTTGTGAATAGGGAACAGAGCTTTTCCATTTGTCACCTGCTCAGTTGGGTATTTTTAGTTGTTTTCAATTTGGTGTTTGGCTGTGTTTTTTGTTTTAGTTTTGGTTTTTGTTTCCTTGTTTTGTTTTGGGGTTTTGGTGTTCGTTTTTTTTTCCAGCTTTTACAAATAAACAATATGAACATGTCTCTTTGGATTTAAAGTAATTATTGACAAAAAACTAAAAAGCTATGTTTAAGAGTCTTCCAAAGGGGAAATAAAGGAACTGTCATTACAAACCAAAGTTATCTCTGACTTCTTTCCATGATGTTACACTCGGAACATAGAAAATGTAACAGATAGGATTCCAGTGGCAAACTTGTAACATCACCTGTCTAAGCCTGGACAGAGCTGGCTATCATCAGTTATTAAAGTCCTGCAGAGTTTGCTAATTATGAGGCTTCTGTGTTCAACCCAAGTGGTCCTCAACATGTTCCGTGTGTACCCTGAGTAAAGCAGCATTCAAAACAGCGACCCATGGAGACACTTCATTTTGTATTATGGGAAAGAGCAAGAAACCACCACAATCACTGCCAACTGCATCATCTATTAAAGGGGATTTAACCTTGCCTGAGCACTCTGGAGCAGGAGCCTCACACTGAGCTCCCGAGAAAGAACATGCAAACAGTTGTAATGCCTGCAAGCCGTACAAAATGAACCCTGAGCACTCTGGACCCTAAATATCTGTCCTTTGGTAGTGTTAATTATCACCTCTGATTCCTCTTTCTTCCCCCATTGGCATTGGCACATCCTACCATCAGTTCAGCTACAAGTTTTTCATTGCATATCTAATGTCTCAGACAACCAACTCTGCATGGAGAAGCTTTGTGCTCTCTGTACTTGGTCTCATCTGATCTGCTAAATATTCATCTACTTAACCCAGTATATGCACTAGAAAAATCAATCCTGACTGAGTTTTCTAGTCCAGCCCATTGATATGGTTCAAACTCCAGGATGTTAGTAAGAAGGTTTGTTCAGTGTCAAACTAAGATGTAATCTAAAAAAAAAAAAAAAAAAAAAAAAAAAAAAAAAAAAAAAAAAAAAAAAAAAAAAAAAAAAAAAAAAAAAAAAAAAAAACCAAAAAAAAAAGGAATTCTGTGAGTAATAAGTTGTTTTCCTCCAAAGACTAATATAACAAACCAAATAAAGACTTGTCTAATAGCACATAATTGTATATTTTTTAAAAAAAAAAAAGTAAAACATGTAAAAAAATGTATTTTTATAAGCCAAGGTTGTCCACTATTCTACATTCCATTTTAATTCAGTACAGAAGACCTCGAAGAGAAGCATTTTGGTCACAGAGGTCGTATCAGTTTAAAAGCTTCCATCTGCTCTGCCACATTGATTTTCTAATGCATATAACATGTTAAAATGAATATAGTCAATAGTTCAGCAGACCATACGTATCAGAGGCCAGAAACACTGCAAAGATTATCTTGATGCTTCACCAATCACAAGTATGGCCTAATGTCAGGAGAATAAAGGGATTTAATTCAGTGTCAAAGGATTAGGTTTTATACTTGATTACAAGTAAAGTTAAATACTACATAAGCAATTACAAGAAGTGGAATATGCCAGGAAATACATATAACTCATACTATCGAGGAAAATAGTATTTTAACCTGGAAGGTGTGAATCAACATTTAAAATCTTGGGCAATTTCAGCTAGACTTCCCCTAATGTGGCAGACAAGTGGGGAAAAGGCTGATAATGTGAACAGTAAAGAAGGGAACTCATAGCAAAACTCCTTAGACATCTGTCCATGAGTCAAGCATAAAAATCTCTTGATAATTTGATATATTTACTCTGATGCACACAATACACTTATTAATTGTTGTCAGAATCTAATTCTAAAGAAAAATGTAAAAAGCCAACACTACAAATTTGTTCCAACTCGGAGTCTTAATAAACATGTTCTGCTACAAAATTAATTGTTAATTTTAAATCTGTAGAGAAACGTTGCACAAAAAAGACATTTTGCTTGCTTGCTTGTTTCTTGGAAGGAAAAAGGGTGCCAGGACAGGTGTTTGTGAAAACTAAACCACAGTGTTTGTCTGTCACTGAGACATGAAACTCTAGTACAGCCTTCACAAGTCAGCACTGACTTCAACAGACTTTATCAGCCTCACTACATCAACAGTTGTCACATCTTATTTGTACATAAAAGCCAGAATAAGAGATTTCATAGTAGTATTTATTTGCAGTTTAGTTTTGCACCTGTGGAAAACAGTTGCGATTTTTTTTTCCCCAATGGAAGTTGTTCCAGGTGTCTTTCCCCTCTGGTTACTTAGCTCAGCAAAACAACTATAACATCATAGTGGTTATCTGATGACACAAACTTCTTCTCAGACTCTTCTTTGAGGAAAGTCTTCTAAATCACAACATAATACCAGAATATATGAAACAAATAGTGATTTAAAGTAGTTGGAGAAAATGAAGTTCTGCAATTCCCAAGTCTGTGTCCATTCAAAAACGCAATTATTTAAGCTTATGTTCAAAGGAAGGAATAGTCTGGGTTCTTTACAGCTGAGAGAGGCTTTAAGTTCAGGAAACGTGAATCTGGTTTTGCTAACAACTAACTCATAATATATAATGACTCTTACAATACCTGCATTTCTTCTCCTCTATCAATGTGTGAATGAGTAATGAGAGAAATCTGCTTGTTGATGCATTTATGTAATAGTTCATTATCATCATCAGCGGTAAAAATATTCATCACCCTCACGTAATAGGAAAAGAAAACACAACTGTAACACAAACTCAATGCTAGTAATTAGTGACACAAGGATTAAGCACATGGGTATAGAGTGAAACAATCTCTTGTTCCACTGAGACACGTGTAAGCATCATAAACCAGAACGTAGTTACTTAATTTAGAATAAAGAATAGCACCAATGATATTAAGTTTAAAATTAGAAGTGTAATTAACTGAGAGCAGCTTATGTTACTATCAGATGACTGCACAGATCTGCAGCTCAAACATTTGTCTCACCGCTCCAAGGCAATACTTCTAAACTCTCTTGTCATATATATACACTGATGCTGTGGTCACTGCAGATGCTACTCATTTGTTTCCACATTTTTCCCCAACAGATGAGTAGATTTGATTTTACTTCAGAAATTGGCATATAGGGTGAATAATTTGCTCTTTTACTCTGCTTTTGTTCCTGTAAACCAGCATAGGAACAACTGTTCACCTCTGTGGATCGCATGAAGGGGACTTTTTACAGATCTCTAGTAAGAAAATATAAGACTTAGTTTGATATCATCTGGAAGCGCCGCCCGGAGCCGGGAAGAGCTGGAAGAGGCGCCAGTATACATGAAGTTCAAGATCTGAACCTGCTATGACTGACCCAGACGTCCTCACTGAGGTCCCAGCAGCTCTCAAACGCCTTGCCAAATATGTGGTGCGTGGCTTTTATGGCATTGAACATGCTTTGGCTCTGGACATTCTCATCAGGAACCCCTGTGTGAAGGAGGAGGACATGCTAGAGCTCCTTAAGTTTGATAGGAAGCAGTTGCGGGCCGTTCTCAACACCCTCAAGGGTGACAAGTTCATCAAATGCAGGATGAGGGTCGAGACGGCTCCAGATGGCAAAACCACCCGTCATAACTACTACTTCATCAACTACCGCCTTCTGGTGAACGTGGTGAAGTACAAGCTGGACCACATGAGGAGGAGGATTGAGACGGATGAAAGAGACTCCACCAATCGCGCCTCCTTTAAATGTCCCATTTGCTTCAGCACTTTCACAGATTTGGGTGGTCCAGGGGAAAATTCACTGCACTGTCACTGCAGAGACCCGGGTTCGATTCCCGGTCGGGGCCCCTCCCCGGGCAGATGGAGCTCGTTAGCCCGTAAGGCAATCCATCTACGTCCTGAGGACCTCACTGCCACCGTCCAAGCGTGCTTGGCCCCGGCAGATGAACCTCAGGATTAAAGGGTGGGTTCAGTTCCGCGCACACTGTGTCTCACCTAAAAAAATCCAATGCGCAGGCTGGAAGGTGGAAAGACCTTCCCCGGTTCTTCGTTCGCGAAGAGACTGGCCATTTTTTTTATTACAATCAAGACACCAATCAATTTCACTAATGTGATCTACAAGCTCATTTCTAGGAGTGGTAGAGTGAAGAAATTTGCTCACAAAAATTCACTTGTGTGAACCTGCGATGGGCAACTCCCATCCATCACAGGATTAGGTATTGAAAACCTCAGAAACAAACAGCAGAGCATATAAAATACTAAAATTAAGCACTGGTAAATTTTAATGCTAGAATACTGCAAACACTGATTGTATTTGAGGCCCAACTCAACATGGAATATAATTCATTAAGTAAATGAACGTCAACTTCCAAAACAGACAAGATCCAGCCACAAAAGTGGGACCACTGGTATATCTTAACCAAATGGTTTCACAAACGCAGGACCAAATTCCATCTGTTTGCAAAGGTTTTTTCATATTCTCACTGTTCTCTGATACGTGAGTTCTCCAATCTGCGAGGCCAGTAAATGTGTTGATTATTCCCTCTCGTCTAAGTTGACTGGCAATTCCAGGTTCTTCCTGAAGTATTTTAACCACTTAGCTGAAATAGATTTTAACGTGCAGTTGTGGTTTTTTGCCTATAAAATATCTACCACCTACAGAGTTGCTGCATTTTTTTTCCTAACCGTTTGGTCTCAAAGTGAAAAGAAGTCCAAAGAAATGGCTCTGCTTGCAATTGAAATGATCAAAAGGCCTTTCAGCATTCTCTCTAGAATTTCATGCTGCCTTTATAAGTATTGGGTAAAGGTACTAGAAACTAGTAACAGCAAAGACGTTCTGTTGTTGACAAAGCTGTCAAGATTTCTCAATTAAAGAAAAAGGAAATATTTTTTTTCAAAACAAATATCTTTAACAAAGCTTTCTACATTGGAAACTCACTTCTTACCCTTTAGTGAACAATTTGTTATAGAGGCTTTATGCTCCTATCTTCTAATTGACACATATTTTATACCTAGAGCATTTTTCTCTTTCTTTGAATATATCCTGTCAGGCAAGACTTACATAAAAAACAAAATTAATTTGGTTGAAACTAATTTGATTCTGTTGATAAAAAAAATATTCTGTCAAATAATTCAAACCATTCTGTCAAAAAAACATCGCTGGCTACTTTCAGATCTTTTCTGCAGCTGCAATTTGCAAAAGAATATCTTCTCTCGAAAATTAATTCATGTTTTTAAAATGGTTATAAGAGCGTTCTCTCCTGAAGTGCTGAATGTCTTTGTGAGCACCTTCAAACTCACCCAAATATGAGGGAAGTTATGCATTTTACAGATTTATATTCTAAGGCATCACATGAATTACAATGTCACACGTTGTCCTTAGTCTGTCTCTGGCATTTCTAGCTTATATTACTATATATCCTAGAGAAGGGTTTATCAGAAAAAATAAACTCTGGTTATTTATCGGTGACTTTAAAATAAAAGCCATATTTACAAATGAGAAAATGCTATCTATCTTCCTGATTTTTGTAGGAACTCATTCTTTTAAAATTTCATAGTACCCTTTAGCTTCTGCTGCAAATTACTATTCAAGAGAATTAGTTTTAGGCAAAACAACTCTTTGGTACTTTAACATGGTGAAATAATTTTACAGAAATGCACTTGCAACATATTTGGTGGAAACACTTATTATTGACTTGGCTTTTATTTCTGTGTCAGAAATTCATATTTGAGATAAGAAATTACAGTAGAGATCAGTGTTATGGTCGTGTCACAAAGCCCAATTGTATTATTGGAAGTAATAATTTTGTTTCCTATGGAGGAAGAGCCTCAAAAATGAAGCAAATTCACATGCCCTTTTACACAGCTACAGTGGTTGTTCAAGATTCATTCAGAGACACTTTTCAATTTCCTTTTTCTTTCTTTTTTTGAATGGTAAAGTAGATAAGTTTAGAGGAAATATGAATATTGATAGCAGAGTTCATCCAAAAACCTCTGTGAACAACATTTGTAAGGGTTTCCAGGTTCTTGAACTTCATCTATGTCTCAAGCATTTCTTTGGCACAAACAGAAGTATATGGGATATGCATGTGCCTCACACAGTTTCTAAATTATTGTTCAGTTTTTAGAGCTATAGTTGAAAGCCTTGATTTTTATTTCTCCTGTTCCTTCTTAGCTCAAAGTAAGGCATATATAGGTTAACTCTGGCACTGAGAGGAGATTCATTACCATCCTATAGCAATTAAACTCCTAAATTTGATTATGTGCAATCAGTTTCCCTTACTTTTCTTGAGAACAAAAGGCCCCTCTACATAGTGATGACAGCAGGAACACCTGTGTGCAATGCACAGTAGGACTGAACCACATTCCCCAGCACAGAGCCTGCCAAACAATTCTCAGATTCCAAAGTCATGTACAAGAAATGAAAGAGTGACTTCAATCAAGGGCATCATGATCTCCATACCTGTTTACCATAGGACTCTATCTCTTATTACTGAGCAAAGAAAAATGTTTTTCTTTTAATTGATTGGCTTTTTTTTTTCAATTCAAATAATACTTTGTTATGTTTTCCAAATTAGTACAAACAAGTGTTGAGGACTTCATTGAGGCTCCCCCTATGAGTCTGTGGACTTAGGGAATGTAACTGCCTGTAAAAACTACATATACTATAAATCTCACATTCCTGTAAAGTTACTTTGTGCCAACCCAATAAACTCTTCAATAACACACAGAAGAAAAAAAAAAAACTGAAAACAAGAGTCAAGAGAAAAAAAAAATAAATCAGAGATAGTAATCCTATGTAAATCAAAGCAGTTCTAATGAATTCAGTGGAGTAAGCCAACCCACAGAAGCCTAAGATGTGTCTGAATATATTCAAGAAATCAATCAAACTTGAGTGCTATTATTTTCTCACACTTCATGGTAATATGATTTCAAGGTCAGCTGACCTATGACCTTAATTAACTTACTACATCTCAGTGTAGCACAAAGCATGTTTACATAGGGGAAAAAGGAAAACTCTACTATCAGAAGATGCTGAGACAGTGCTAGTTTCACACTTCAGGCAGAATTCTGAAGGACAGTCTATATTCTCCTAGTTTCATAACATGATATAGATAAAGATATCACACACAATTCAGAAGTTTTCTTCAGGGCTTTATAAAATCCCCAGGTTCCCCATACATCTTTACAGCTGAAGATGTTAAGGTTTAGAAGAAGAATTCACACAACCCTTCACAAAGAAAACATTTGCTTTTATGTTCTGCTGGCAAGGAGAAATAGTGGAAATAAATACTCCATGGAAGACAGTTGTGCTATCCTCTTTATCCTCATCAAGACTAATAAAACAATAATGCATGGGGAATCTGTCAGGAATTCTCTAAGGTGTGATTGTTGCCTAAGA
The DNA here is from genome assembly GCF_003031625.1 of Empidonax traillii. Lineage (NCBI taxonomy): Eukaryota > Metazoa > Chordata > Aves > Passeriformes > Tyrannidae > Empidonax > Empidonax traillii. The sequence continues at coordinate 1,680,314 of NW_020955225.1, forward strand.
TAAAGTCTTACCCAAGTTAAACCATCCTCTGCTCTGCTCTACTGAAAAGCTCAGTGACTGCTGTAACATTGGTGTGTGACAGAGGTTCAAAGTAACAAAAACAAACTGTGTCATATTTCTTTTACCTTCACTTTTTTATTATTATTATTATTTCAGGATTCCTCAGGAAATTTTTCCACTGCTTTAAAACATAACAAATCTAGAATTAGTTGGTCAACAGTAACTGTTGCAGTCTCACCTCTTCAGTCAATTTATTAAAACATTCTCCAAGATCATATTTAATATTTTTAGAGGTTTTGAGTTTTGTCTTTCCCCTTTATTTTAACTATCATCAACTACATTAATAATGTACCATGGGATATCACACAATTTGCAATATTCAGAACATTTAATACCAGTGCTGTGCTCTAAGTCACTCCTTGCACAACAGCCACATTTCTAACTGGGACACTTCTTCACAGAACAAAGACTACACATGAGAATTTACACTCATAGCTTCAAATGGTTCAATTTAAAGATTAAACCATTTAAAGGGATCAAAAATCACAAGCATTTCAGTAAACAAATCACAAAATACATGTTAAGATTTCTCATATTTCTTGGTTTTATAGCTTGAAGTTTATTTTTTCCTCTCAGTTCTGGGATGCAGAGAAGGGAGAGAAAAAGTAACCTCTCTATTTCTGCAAGGAGCTTCTCATACAGAAGAAACAGCTTCAAGGGTTATGGCAGAGTTCAAAAGCCTGAAATGCAGCTCAGAGAAATATCATTGGGTTTACAGTTTCAGACTTCATGACCAGAAGATGTTAACATGACACCAGCAGATTATCTGCCTGATAAGAGACTGAAGCCAGTTACAGGAGAAAAACTAGTCATGGGGGAAGGGGGGGGGGAGGAAAAAAAAACAAACAAAAAAGTTTTCCCTTACCATACAAACAAGTTGTTTTATATTTAACTGATTCATGACAATACAACTATTTATTTACACTGATACATAAACCAGGCACAAGAGTTTTGATTTTCCAAGATGTGGAAACTTTCGACATCACTTATATTTGCCCAAGTTGGCTTTGAAACACTCATCATTATCACCACCAGATCATAAAAAGTGCAGAAAGAATTAGGAGGTTCATTATTTGATTTATTTCAATAATTTAAATACTGATATATCAAGTTTGTTATTTTAAAAAAAAAGGCACATCTCAAGAAAAAAAATTAAAAAGCAATGAGATGGAAAGAAAGCAAAAAGAAATATTGAGTTCATTTTATAATATATCAGATCTTTACTTGCTATAATGATTAGATGGATCTAACTCTAACTCAGTTTCTAATCTGGAATAACAGAGCCATACAATTTAATATAATTTCTAGTCATGCAATGACTTTGTATCATATATAGCAAGACATTTCATGCTCTATAGAGTAAAAAATGTAGGTCAGGATCCAAAGGCTATAGTCAAGTTATGCTGCTCTAAGTTTAACATATTATTCTTTTGGGAAAAAAATAAAACAATTTAATTTCACAAGCATAAGCCAATGATCTCCAAACATGTCATTTTCCTAAGAGTAAAACAAAACTGACTCCTAACACCTGATTAGTGTCAAAGTCACCCGACTACATACAAAAAGTTTTCATCAGGAAAGCAAGTAGAAAATGCTGAAATTCTGCCTTGCTTGTAAACAGAAGACATGATAGTGGATCCAGATAATTGTAACTGATGCTGAAAACAGTCAGTCAGTTCATCTACCTATACATTGTACACATACACACACCTCCTTTCTGCTCCAGCAGGTCAGCACTCAACTGCTTTAACTCACAGGCTACAGAAGATTAACAAATCACTATGTCTTAGTTCATCTAAATCAGTTTTTCTTCTTTTAGGGATCTCTGACTGCAGTGGTCTCCTTGTATCTTGCCTTCACTTACCAAATCAAAAAGTTATGGTTTAAAGAGTGAAATAAAGAAGACGAGGGTGCCAGCAAAACCCCAACAAGATGTCATACAGTCCAATTAATTGGTTTAGAATGTATGAATGTTCCAGTTGTATGTTGGTCAAATGACATATTTCAAGTGCTGGAAATGTTATATATACTGGTAACAAACCCTGCCTACTTCTGGTATTACCTCCAGTGTCTCACCTCTCTGAAAAACATGTCAAAGACAGAACTTGAACATGGGTCAGAGTCTGTACTAACCTTGCCACTTCAAGAAAACACTCATTTCTTTTGATAACTTTCTCCCAGCAAATTGATGATCTGGTAGTCAAAGCAGCAAGCCCTGCGCTACACAACCAGCTCTGACAGAAAGGATGCTGCTCCATCCTACAGCACAGTTTCAGGCTGATTTCTCCAGGGATGACACCTCAAGGGAGAAAACACCCAGAACAGGAAGGTTTTCACAAGAATTAACATTGGGACCTGCATCTGAAGTTCTGTTTAACGTTCCTCTCCCCCTTTTGTTTGTATATGGATACACTGAGTATTTCCTGTACCAGGGAAGATCTCAGGAAGAAAAGGTGTGCAACATCACAGAGCTGCAGGACAAGTCCTGGTATGATGGAGAAAATATTTTTAAAGGTTTGTTTTTATGGCTGCAATATGCTTTCCTTCAATACCTAATAATAAACAACATGTCCTTAGTTAATCAGCACTATATATCTACAAAGCAAGAAGACAATATATACTATCTATTCCATTACACCAATACAGAAAGACGGCAAATACCATTTTGGGTGTGTATTAGTATGTAATATCCCCAATGCTGCCTGTGCAAAACTACTTTAGTCACAAGCCATGGTCATATATTTAATTTACAGTTTTCTGCAACCCCTCTGGCCATTCCATAAATTAAATCTGCAAAGCATCAAAGATCTCTGTAGTTTCACCTGGGGAGGACAGAGATGACTCTTACTTAATGCAGATTCTTTCTAACTTCCCAGAACACTGTCACATGAATATCAACACACAGACCCATCACGGCAAATACTTCCCTGCCTATAGTCACACTCAGGAATAAAGCTCATTCTTTATGAAGCTGGAACAGGGCATATGAAAAGCAGCCTGCTGGGCCTAAGCAAAACAGTTTCTTGAGACTGTTGCAATGCAGACAGTTTTAGACTTCTTAAATCAGTAAAATCAACCAAAAAACCTCTGCACTCACACTGGCAGCCACACTGCTTATTTTTGCTAAGCTTATTTTTGCCCTAAAAAAGGCTCTTTGCTAACCTTTCTTTCTCAACACCCAGAAATGTTTAAAACCTCATGGATTATGCCATCACCATGTCTATCTTCTTATGGGTCACACAATTTGAGCCATGCAGTCACAATCAGCTCACAAAGATGGGGCATTAAGAAAGTTTTCAATACAGACGACTCATTCAGATCCTGATTGATATTCCTCATGTGAATCAAGCCAATGTACTGCAATCTAAGTAACCCACTTGCTCAATTTAATCATCAAGCTACACTTTGGTGAGAAAATCCTCTTGGAAAGACCTTCCACAAACTTGAATTTCTAATGGAAAAATGAATAAAGGAATTGAGGTGTGCATAGAGAACCTCATGGAAAAAAAGGTCAGTTTGAACACACACATTAAGAGTCAGGTGGTTGTTTTATGAGGAGAACTATTAACAAACCTAATAGAAAATGGAAACCTGTGTAAATAACGGAAAACATTTGAGAGGAGCATTCTACCATCAATACTAAGAAGTTATTATCGTCTTTTCTCTCACTGAAGAGCATAAACCAGCAGTAGTGCAGATTACCAATGAAAAACCTAAGTGAGAGACTGTAAATAAAGGATCTGATCACATGGACAGGAGCAAAATGCATCCTCTACTTGATTCACATTACATTTCATGATTCCATTAATTTTCAGTGCTTCTCAAAAATCCCAAAGGAAGAAAGGAGAAGAGAAAGGCAAAACTTCAAGAAAATCGGATGATTAGACATCAACTTTTTTTCTTTGGTTAATGCTTAAATTCAGATATCTTTGTGATCTAAAACTTTTGAGCACTAACAAACTGCAGGTGACAAATAGTATGGGCCAGCCGCTTGTGAGACCCTGTCACATAAAATATAAAAGGTCCTTCTTCAGGTGGTTCAGTCCAATATTGTAGCACACCCAGGCCATCAGATGAAGTTAAGCATATTGCTCTTGGGCCATTAAAAAAAACAAGCTTCCCAATCCATCCACTTAGCAATTTAAAGCCACTTCATTACAGTAGTGCATTTTAAAAAGTAATAAAATTATGGGTGCTTCTAGTTAAACTATTAGGTTTATCTCTTGTTCCAATTAAATTTACTCACTTATAAGGAAGAGATGAGCACATCTGAAACTGAAATTATCCTCATCCTAAGAACATTTATACAGTTTCTTTTCTGAGAATGTATTTTAACACTTCAACTAGAAAAATCTGCTCATGTGAAGATAAAATCCAACACCAGAGCAGCATGAACATGTGCAAGGTCACTGTCCTTCTGTGTTTCAGGCAGAGCACTGCAAATTATTTGTCTAATGTGCAAATTGCTGAGTTGCTAATGGCAAGATCGTTAACACTTCTAAGCACTGGAAAAAGGAGATCTCCAGCTTCCTTGGTCTGTGAGACACAGACCAAAGTCAGATCATTGTCACATACCCTGGAAAATTTCACCTACATAGATCTCAGTTCTCAGGACAAATGTTACGACAATTTTCTGAAAGTATAAATTTTAAGAAAAGTTGAAGTCTATATTTACAAAACCAGGACTAACAAACAATAAGTTACCCAAGGTGCCACCTTTATTGTGAGACTAAGGAAGACTGAGGTTCTTAAAATCATGGTTTGGTGGTTACACTTCTACAAAGAATAAGCTGTACAGATATCAAGGCCATTTCATCTGGTTTGAGCAGATTTGAAATTTGCAAGTGTTTTCCTGCTGTTTGTTGCAATAAAACACCTTAAAAGTAATGTTTTACTTCCGACAGATTTACCTCCCTTCCTATTATTCATCTTGCCTTTGTAAATTACACAAACCCCAACTTATATGCTTTTTAAAATTTAAGAATGGCACTTAATCCTGTTTCTTTACTAACACAGGTGGCCTTTGCTCTCTACACATCGCACTCAACACTTGGACATAAACACCTTCACTCAAAATAGCATCAGTTACGTATATGTCTTTATTTCATATGTCAAACACACTTAAATTCACAGAATAATTTGCTAAAGGATAATCAAATGAGATCTCAAAAAATTAGTGGTTACTACCTGAAGACCTGACAGCATAAATAGAGAGAACTGCTTTTAGGAATGTAAAGATTTTTTTACTGATGCCTTAGCCTGCCAGTGGAACTCCATACTACTGTAAAGGCCAGAATTTTTCTTCCAGTATTATTAAAAGCAATATTAACTTCATTTTACAACAGAGGATGGTGATGTGAAGGGCATCATATGACTCAGAAAATTCCTCACCAGTAGTCAGTAACAAAGACAGAAACAGAAGCCAGTTCTCCTGCACTTTAAGCACCATTCAAAACAAATATTTATCCCTCATAAACATTAAGGGGAGGGAGGGAAGAAATAAATTTTTTTTTAAAAGCATTAAAAATGTAGGGAATAACAAATAGAATTCAGTTTTTTCAAGAGGCAAAAAGCTTCTGAAGAAAGAATTTCATTCAGTGTGTTTGATTTATAACACAAAGAAGCTTGCTTACATCCATCCCTGAAGTAAATACTACATATAACTGATGGATTTGCATCAATATAGAGAACTGTAAAAAGTCAAATGCACAAAGTCGAGTGGTCCCCAGCCTTTGGTCCTGAGATCTGTACAAAACAGAAGCCCTATAGTTCAGGTAATCCACACAAAATGATGATTAGATAGATATCAGTATCTCAAGGCAGTGTTAACAAATAAATTGCTAAGTTGATATACATCAAATTTGTTCTTTCTGGACGTGTTAGAATTAAAACACTGAGGAGGTGGAGATGAGTCATCTACAGAAAATGTGACTTTGGTGTAGCCTGGAAGTAAACAGCCAAGTTAGCTGTTGGTACAAGCAAGGCAGACCTGCTGACGACAGCACGGTTCTGGCTATATTCATTATGTGTCTGTGTAATTATTGTCTAATATTACACAAATACCTATTTCTATAAGCAGAAACTGGGATTCTCACAGCTCCTTTACTCTGATTTATAGGATTCAGTTATTCTAGCTAAAAAAGAAAAAGCAAACTGACAAACACTTTATTCCAAGCTGTTCCAATTATGTAGCCTCTTGATTTCGAGCATGAATAGTTTGAATATGATATAAGAAAGTACTGGAATGGAAATAGCTGTTGACAGGCTCCCACTTATGGCAAATAGGAAACATATCTACTGTTTTAGGGTATTGTTATGAAACAGCCACTCCAGACTCCAGAGTCTCTTCCAGGATTCCAGAGAAAAATATTGGAAGGCTCAAACTTTCTTTACTCCAGGGTTTTTAGTAGAAGACATTCATTCAAATTCAAACACTCCAATAAACAAGCAGGCAAGTAGAGTTAGTTACAAGTCCTCAAGGTACTACAAACCATGAGTGTGTTTAATATCTCAAAACCATTAAACTCAGCATAAATGCACATTCTTTAGTGCGATGAAATGCTTAATTGCCCCCCCTTTTTTTTTTTAATGCTATGAATACCTTTAAAGACTACATGCCCTAGAGTTTTCTGTTATTTAATAATCATTACCAAATACTTTTCATTAAAAATTTGTGGCTGTCCAATAAATGCACTTTAGCTGTATTTGGTTTTACCCTTTATTAATACACACCTTTAAGATCAACATTAATTTAAGCAGAGATATGCAGAGGTATATTGAAGATACACAAGGTATATTGAAACAGATTTCCTGTAGCAGAAATCTGTTCAATTTTAAGCAGGTTTTGAGACCAAGTCATCCACTTAAGTTTCTAGGCACACATATTAAAAAATGTTCCCCAAACAACTATCTACTCCTCAGAGGATGTTTGATTGTACTGTGCCATGGTTTTCGTGGGCAAAACCACAACATACTGAAATATCAATATTGGTACCTTAATGTTACCAGTAATTTTTTTATTTTTAAGGGGAACTTTACTAAGCAGGAAATTTTTGTAAATTCATTCATTAGTTGACACTTGAATTGTTGTTCACACATTTAAAGTATAAAACATTCAGTTTTATATTTAACTTTATTCTTCATATTAGAAGTGAAGAGCAAGATGGTATTTCTGTTTCCTTAAAAGTGTGAAACAGCTCAAACATTCAAAGCAGCAATTAAAGAACCTGTACTGTAGAAACGCCTTTTAAGCACCTTCAGTACTTTCTCATAATAAGCTCTGGCTGTGGATTGCTCAAGGACTGCACAACAGTTAACCCTGCAATGGAAACAATTAAGGGTAATGATCCTCTCTTTCAGATGACTGTACTCGTGCAAGATGTTGACTGAAAAGCCCTTATTGTGGCCACTACCTTTATTACTCCTTTAAACATAAATAATGCCAGGTATCAGCTAGAGGAAAGACACTGTGGAAAGGAAACTGGAGCAGATACACAGGCAGACCTCAAAAGCTATGGAAAGCCATTGCTCACAGTATCACTGTTCTCATGCCAGTGAATCCTGAAAATACATCCATACTAACCTAAACTATGGTCATACACTACAGTCAGATCTCCAGAGCTCCAAAAGAAGCATCTTCTGTTTTCCTAAACCAGGACCAAAACACAAATACAGCAATATGCCAAACTCCATTCCAATTATGGGAATAAACAGTTGTATTCCTGTCATGTGTAAATGGCCATTCTGGAAGCTGGTACCTAACAGATCAAATAAGCAACTAACTCACTTCTCAGAGTCCATAATATGACAGAGGCAGAGAGAGCAGAAATGAGACAGGAATTTAGATGTAGTAACTTGTCCACACAGAAATATTATTTAAGACGTAAAATCTTGACCATACTAAAGAGGCACAGTCTGCCATTCAGGTAACTTATTCAAGGACCAAGAGTTTCCACTGTGGGGACAGGTGTTACAGAATCTTCCCTGTCAATCCATCCAGGAACCACTCTGGCTGTCACACTCATACCACCTGAGATGGGACAGAGACCCCTTCACAGCTCCACACTCCATGCTCACAGTCAGACCAACTTTCCTCACCAGCTCAACCCCAGATTTCCCATAGCAGAGTTTCAGACATCTCAATCCTTATAATAATTTAATCATGATGCAATAACTAAATTAAACTTTCAGCTGTAAGATCTGAGAAGGGATTGCAAACAAAGGAAACTCTGGATTCTTATGCCCTTACAGCCTGAGCGCACAAAAGTCTAGAGGTGCTCAGCTGCTGCCATGTCCCTAAGTCCTGTCCCCTGGCTGGGCTATAGGTCCCCAGGCCCTTTATTACAGAATCACAGAATATGCTGACTTGGACAGGACCCACAAGGATCATCAAGTTCAATCCTTAGCCCTGCACAGAACCATCCCCAAGAGTCCCACCATGTGCCTGAGAGGATCATGCAAACACTCCTTCAGCTCTGGCAGCCCTGGTGCTGTACCCACAGCCCTGGGGAGCCTGTTCAGTGCCCAACCACCCTCTAGGCAAAGAAGAGTTTTTGTACAAAGGGTCAGGAGCTCTCAGCCTCCTGCCTGAGCTCAGGCTCTTGCCCTCCAGAGCTCAACCTGGAGCTGCCTCACAAAGCAGTGAAATAGATTGCTGAGGAGAAGGAAAGCCCTCCCAGCACTGAAATTGTCAGGGCAGGCAGACTGACTCTTCTCCACTCCACTTCACCACCTTTGCAGTGACATTTTTAAGGAACCCCTGACCTGCCCAGACAGCCAGAGGCATCAGATGTACAACCCCATCCAACTGCAGTAAGAACTAAGGAACATTTTAAAGACATGGAGATGCAAGTTAACATGCACAGAAATAAACCACTGAAACAGGCATTAAGAAAACTACTGTATAACCAGTAGGATACTTGGAAATGAACAAATACGTTTACTGTCCTAGTGATTATAAAGCATCTCTGCTGATGTTTCTTCTCCATTGCTCTATTTTTCACTCTAGGATTGTACAATGCCTGGCACGATGGGGTTCTGATCTCAGCTGGGACCTCTCAGCACTATCATCACAGCAAACTCAGAAAGGGTGACAGAAATGCTCTCAATATCAATAAAAAAATACATCTGTGTGTGAATATATATATAGTCTATTTTTCTGGAGTTTGATGACCACCTCACCTTGACTTCCTGAAAAGATTGTGTTTTTATTATGCTCGATTATGAACAAAATAAACAAGTATTATTTGCACTAAAAGACTCACATCCAAGGTTCTCAAAGTATCAATAAAAATGACTCTTAGAATACATTAATGAAGCACACTAGGACAGAACCACTAAGTTGTTTGGCAGGTGGATGAATTTAAACAGAATGCTTCCCCAAATACTATCAGTAGGACATATGCAATCATGAAACTCTATTTTTGAAACAAAACACGTGGGAGTTGTGCTTTTAACCATCTCATACCTATCATGATTGCTTATGTCATGTTTTTTACTTATGGCTTTCATAAAAGATGCTTTAAAAAAATTTCAACTGCTACACACTGTTCTATTATTTCAGTGAGTTGTTCACTAAAAATTTGCACTGACATAATGAATTCATAAGGGTAAAGGTCAACTGAATTGCTTCTGGTTTGGGGCTGGATGCATAAAACCAAGAAACAACACAGAGGCAGAGAAAGTAGGATGTGTTTTTAAATAATATAAAAAGGTACAAATACTCTTCAAAGAGAATACTCCTAAATTTTGAGTATGAGCATAATAATCAGGTTTTTCATTGCTCAAAGTACTTATGTCAAATGTTAATATCAATGTTCAAGTCAAAACATATTTGTTAAAAAAACAGAAGTTTTTCTATTTTGTTAATGGCAGCTTTATCACCTGGATTCCATGTATCTTATAACAACATACTGATTAACACTATTGTCAGTAGAAGTTTTTAAATAACTTTTCTACTGGAAGAGAAAACACATTTTGTCTTCAACAAATGTCCTGTCTCTGCTAATTTTAAGCATATGTTAAATGAGTTTAACTCATGTTTGAAGCTTGTGTTGATAAAATTAATCACACTTTCTCCACTTCTTCCACACTATTTAATTTTGTTTTCATTTTCCAATGACTTTAAGACAGATATTTTCTTTGATATGGTATTTAAGTATATCAAAGAAAAAAGAATCCATAAATCAACAGGTAAAACATTGGTAATATATTTTTCACTTCCTATTTTCTGTATTGACTTATGTATTTACAATGATTTATTTTTTTTCCAAGTAAAAGGACTTCTGTTGATAAATTGGCCATGTACCTTTGATCAAGCCAAGAAAATAATTTCTATTGTATTATCTTAAACACTTACTATAAGATCCTTGCAGTTACTTGCACTTACTATAAGATCTTGCAAAATAGAAGTAGCATTAACCTTAGAATTCAAGGAGAACTTGAAAAAACATGTGCTCAACTTGTAAAAGGGCCTCCAGTCACTCAGGAAGGCAGCAAGACAAGCACTTTTTTCTACTTTAAGTAGAAATAAAAACGCTAAGACCCATTTTAAAAGTCACTTGAGTACAACTGCTGCACAGAGACCGTTTCCCTTCAAATCCCTTCCCCCATGGCCACTACATGCGCAGACTGCAACCAGCTGTCTGAAATCCTTCTTTCGGAAGGCTCCTTATGAGGCACCCCTGAAAGTCTAACTCTCCCACTGTTACAAGTCATCTCTATACCTTTTTGTTTTTTGGCATTGGTGTATTACAGGAACTACCCAAGGAACTATAAGAGTCCTCTGGAATCAAGCAGAACTCCCTAGGGCATGTTTATACACACGAACATTGGACTGGAATAACTCAAGATGTGAACTCAAACCACTGAAGCAAAACTAGCAGAATATAATCAAGATGATTTCTTATTTCATGGGGATCTGCTGACAAAAAAAGATTTAGTAAGAAAAATAGTAAGTCTGCTGAAAAAACAAACAAACAAACAACAGCAACATTGTGCCCACTTACGTGTTTGTTCAAATCACTCACTCCAATACATCAGGATACTCCTGATGGGTGGGGATGGAGGTGACAGCTTCTTCAGATGGATTTGAACAGGTTGGGCAATCAGGCTACTGGGAAGCTCATGAAGTTCAACACAGGTGAGAGCAAAGCCTTGCATCTGGGATAGAACTGCCCCAGCAGTACTACAGGCTGGGCAGGGACCCGATGAACAAGTTACTCATTTTGTCTTCACTATTCTGCAGTTCCACATAATATCTGATTTTTCTCTGCTGGATACTATTCTTATTCACTCTGTTACACCTCAACTGGTTTTCCAAAGCTCTCCTGGTTACTTTCACTTAACCACCAGTCACTGACTGTACAACTGAGTCACTTATAGCCCTGGGGTCTCTGGTATCACCCTGTGCTTGATCATGGCAACCCCAGAGTGTCCCATATTATATGTCAAGGTACATGTGACACCTGTGCCCTCAGATAACCACACAGCAGAAGTAAATCTACCAACCTACAATTTCAGTCATTTCTCTAACTGAAAATGAAGCTTTTTTTAGAAAATCTCTGAATTCAGCCTTAAGCTTCAAGGGTATATTCATACACTAAAGAAAGTTATCCAGCCCAGGAAATTAACTTACTCGGGAATCATATTTGAGGTGATGCTATAATCATTCTCTTCCTTGCATAATGTGTGGCTGATTACAAAATCTTGATTACAGTGGTAAGCAAGAACTGAGGGCACTGCTTATCCTCCTGTGTAACAACCAAAAGAATCTTCTCTAAACATGAGACTCTATCATGGCTAATGAAGTCAAAGAATGGAGCCTGGCTACGTTAGATACGAGCAGGAAAAAAATTACCTAAATCTATTTTCTTAAAGATATTCACAAGAGCAAAACACTGCTTGTAAAAGCAATTGAAAGGCAACTTAAGAACAACGCAAAAACAGAATTTCAAAATCCTATTACTACTGTGAAAATAGGTGAGGATTTTTTTTTTTTTTGTTTGGTTTCTCCAGTTTTACCCAGAACTGAGAATCCAACATGGATAAAGTACTCCTGTAGAAAACTCAAATCACAAACCAGGTGTTTTGTTCCAGGTGATGACAACTCTAAGACTTACTTTGATCTCCCTTGGAACTGCAATTTCTTTCAAGAGATTTGTGTAGTGACTGGGGATCTTAGTTGGATACAGCACCCTGTGTTATGATTAGAAAAATGCATACAGGGGCACATGTGTATCTATATGTAGGAAGTACATGTAGAATTCATCATCTCAATTTCAAAACCACCAAAATTCCAGAACTTCTAAGTGTTAACTGACGGTTTTCTTGTGTGTCAGGGAGAACTAGGCAGCTCTGATCTGGTGTTTCTCATGCAAGAGCTGTTTATTGTGACCAAAAAACCATAATTAACATAGTAAACTATTTAACTTCTAATTTTTGTAGCTACTACAAACAAGAACTTTATTTCAACAAGATATTAATCCCAATTCTTACACCTGAAACTGCAAATCAGAGTCTTTTGTTAAAAATATCTGTTTTCCATGAAATTTTTAAAAACACATGAAAGCATTCCTTTTTCTCTGTTTGACATGGCAATGAAACAGTGGGGCCTAATGAGCACTTAGCAAAGGGATAGGTAAAAAAACCCCACTCAGTTGAAACAAATACTCTTTCTTTTTAAAATAGGGGAGGGAGATCTTTAAAATAGACAGAATCCAGAGTGCAGTTACTGTAGAGCTTTTGTCAGTGCTTGTTTCAAATGTCCTCAGTAGCTCATCACAGCTCTGTCAGTCCCAAGCAGCAGAACTATTCCAACAGTGTGCTAAACCCCTTTGTATCATACAGCACTATCATGCATTTTGTATAGTCCAGCTCTTTTACAAGTCCAGTTGGTAGATAATAACTACAGCTGGGTAAAGGAAACAATGCCTTTTTTTTCCCCATCACATGCCTATGAAGATAACAATCACACTGGGCCAAATTAGAGCTATGCCATAAATAGCCCACAAGTCTCACTATTTCAGCTCTTCCATGTACCAGCTTTCTTTAATAAATTCAGAAGTTTCCCACCATTTGTGTCAAATGCAATATTTCAAAGAAGCCCTGCACTACAGAGAAAACGTGCAAAAAGAAAAATATACTTCCCTGTGCAGAGAGGAAACCAAGCCTGCCTAGTACAGACTGTACTTTGATGTAGCTTCATGCTCTTCTCTCATTTACCCGAAGTTAACCAACTGATATACAGAAAAAACGTATCCAGGAAACCAAAGATGATTCGCTGGGGAGAACAAATTACAAAACTGCTCTTCATGCCCAGTAATCACTTAAATCACAAACCATTAGCAGCAATCACATTGAACATATAAAACAACTTGCAGCCCCAAGAAGCAGCTAACCACTATCCCCCACAACGCAAAGTATTAGCAAGTATAGTATTTAGTACTGCTAATAAATAATGATTTAAAATGGCTACTAAAACATAATCTCAACAGCCACTTTGCTATGAAGCTCTGACCACTGAACAAAGGAGTATTTTAAACTAAACCATTTCAGTGAAGCTCCTTCCTTAGATAATAAAGGTGTGTTAAGAATTCCGTGTACACATACTGCAGGGACTTGGAAAAAACTATATTGAGATGTGAAAACATTAAACTACAATTTGTAAATTAAATGTTCTACCTGAACATCGCAAAGTACTGGTGCTCAAATCATCGTTTAATAAACTGCCAAGATGCATAAACATACATTCATGAAACTGTGTATTCCTTTCAGAGTTTCAAAAGCCAAGGGACACAGCCACTGCCATTCATTTCCATGTTATAAAGAAGTTTCTTAGGATTTTGATAAGTATCCAATATAAGCCTCCCCAAACAACCTTGAGAAATTCTGTTCCATTATTTTTTTTGTTTTTAAATTGATGAAATTAGGAATATATGAGATATGCAAAAAGAATACCAGAATTTTTAACATAAAAAAAAGGTCAGAAGAGTAAAATAGCAATGACTGGTAAGAAATGGGGTATCTGTAGCCAGCTAATATACATTTCTTTGAGTACTTTGAAATACCTAAAATTCATGTCTGTCTTTCCTGCACCTCACCAGATATAACAGATACAAATTGACATAATTTATTAATATGGCATTTGAATGTAACATTCAGACACCTATGGATATAAAAGAAAATAAAGATATGACACATTAAGTCTGAAAACCATAAAATAGCTTTTGATAGTAAAAAACTGGAAACAAGAGGTTAGATGCAGGAAATCCTACAAGTTCATAAATCATAATCATAGGAATCAGAGTTTAATTTAGTACCTTGGACGTTGCTGTTATCTGATCCTGGTCCTAGACTGCGCCACATAAAACCAGAATTTAATAGTAAAGATAAAACCGATACCCTCCTGTAAGTACATTAAGTAAAATTAAATTGGTATTTCTGTTCTTCCTGGTATGTAGCCATTTGTTACAGTAAGCAATTCTAAATATACATGGTTGAACACATGGCATTCTTTGGCCTTTATAACACTTGGGGAACAAGCTGGTGACAGAAACAGGCACTAAGTCCCTCTCTCTGAAATCCCCCCAGCACGTGTCACCTGGACTGCAGGACAGACAGAAACACCCAGGAGCACCCATATTTCATCTGACTCAGAGAGGCAGGAGGAGAAGGCATTTGGGAGAGCCCAGCTCTGTAGTTCATTTCCCTCAAACACTCCCCAAGCACCAGGAATCACTGGATTAGGGTTGCCCATGTCATTTAATATTTGCTCATGGACTACCTACCCAGAGCTTTCTTAAATTCTTTTCTGAATCTTTCTTGCTCCAAAATCCCCCATGTCAACTGATTCCTAAAGCTTTCCATGCAGAAGTACTTTAGAGAATATGTCCAGAGAAGCTGTGGCTGCCCCATCTCTTGAAGTGTTCCTATGAACTGGTATAACCTAACTTCACTGTGTCCTTCTTAAAACACTCAAGATACGAGAGGAAGGTTTTAAATAGGCTTCATCTCTTTTCTCAATACTTATCCTGATAATGCCAAAGATGTTTTTTTTGAGAACAGGTATTCACTGAGCCAGCGATTTCAGAAACTGTTAGCAGTGGCTCTAAGTTCTGCTTTCTGAAATCTGTCAGCATCTTATCAGGTTTAGATAAGATTTTTTTCCTCCAGATTCATTACATTAAATTTATCCACACTGGAACTCATATGACACTTTTTGCTCATTCCTTACGTTCTGTGTAGTCCTCCTGGCACAGCATTAGACAACCCAAAAGAGCCTTGTTCATCTGCAGCCTTAGAGTCTTCACTGCATACAAAATCACCAGAATTTAATTTTCTTCTTCGCAATTCAGTCTGTTTCTCTGCTAATTTTAATGAAAGGTACCCACTGAATAACTTCAACACTTCCCACAATCATGCCTGTAGGTTATAATATACTTGGACTGGAAAGAACATTTGAGCTTTCTACCCATTATTTAGGCTACTAAAACCAGCTATAACTTTCTCTTAGTTCACATTAAGTGCTGAAGATGACCACAGTATTTTAGGTAACGTCTCCTAGGTCTGACTTTGTACCTCGGACTGCGAAGAGTAATGAAGTGATGATGTGTGGGATGTTTTCCATCGGCATTCCATGGTTGAATTCCAGCAAAAGTGAGGCCTCAAAAATAAATGAAGTTGGGTCAAGGCAGAGTTTAATTGTTTAGCTGAGTACCTAAAACCTATTGTAGCTATCCAGACATTACCAACGACAAAATCAGTAACAGTCGGTCACGTTACAATTTTTCACGTACAATTTTTCACGCACAATTTTTCACGTACAATTTCTCTTGCTCTATTCTGATTATTTAAAAACATTCATAGTGGATACATTTTATATTAAAAAAAGTTAATACACATACTTTTTCAGAAAAACTTCAGGTTTTCAATTGGGTAAGTATATCCTAATAATTTCCCTATTTTTTTTTCTCCTCTTCATGCTTTGATTGTCAAAGGGCTTTTGATTTTATTTTTCTGTTTATTTGTTTGCCAGGAGTCTTTTATGGGGGAAGAGGTTTATTAATCACATCTGAGTCATCCCAATACTTAATACTCCAAAATTTTTTAGCGCCTTCATTCAGTTAAGGAAAAAGAGCTTTACAAGGAAGATTTTATCTCCACAGACACCCTCAGCAGTCAACAGTGACCGATGCTGAAACCCAGAGCAACCCCAAGTTTGCATGCCTAATTCAGTCCCCTTCACAGAAGATTCTCAACTCCCTGGATCCACAAGTTACTCTTATGATCTCAATGGATTTGGGAATACAGATGTGTTTTTCCCTTGGCCTACAAGTAAACAAGTACACAGTGAATGACAGAACAGAAACCCAGATAATAATAACTAGATGCTCTGTCAGGAGCAGCAGCAACTAATTAAAGTTCCCTGTGATCAAAGTGCAGCAATAATATTGGGTGACTTTTAAATTACTTATATTAAATCTTGGTGTATAAACGTAGAACAATATCTGTCTTTTAAAAGAAAACATGCACACCCCCCATCTTCATTTTGAAAACTGACAACAAAGCTTCCCCTAATCACAGCAAGGCAGCGTGTAGACTTGTGCACTTGGAAAACCCTGATGAGACACAAACCTCTTTGCCACTACAGCATGTCACATCTTCTCAGAAGCTTATTTTTCATTTTTTGGATGCTGTAAAACTCTCCTGTGCAGAGCAAAATGCCCTAAAGCCCTCACAGTTTATCTGTGATTCATTCCTGTGGTACAGCTTTGTTGTCTGTGACTGCAGAATCAACCAGTGATCATTCCTGCAGCAGGGTCTCTCCTTGTCTTTGTTTTTTTACAAGGAATGCAGCTTAGTACTGCTAAAAATGCTCATCTCCCAAGCTACTTGTATCAGAGATGACTCTACATTTGATGTTAGCACTCTGTTAAGTCTGTTAATATAATCATCCTTCAGTTCAATAATACATCTGAGTTACTAATAATGAAGAAAAATAAAACCAAGCATGCAAATATATATTAAAATAAATTAAATAGCTTTCCATCTACACAATATAAGTACAATTCTAAATACATTCCTGTGTCTTAGGACATTTGGTGCCTTTTTTTTTTCTTTTCAGTTGATAGTGGACAGGTTCTTCCAGAAAGCAAGCAGCAGACAGTAAACATTACGTTTCTTCACAGCTCATTAGCTTCATATAATTTTACATTTTTAATCCAGAAATACCGTTTTATGCATGAGGCAGTACTACAGCAGCACACAACCACCACTGGAAGAATGGCACTCAGTAGTAAGACCAAAAGCAGGGCAAAATCACATAACAAGAAGGCGCACCAAGTAATGAGAAATCTTACTGAAGTCATCCGGATCGTTTTTGTAACAAGGTTTTGGGCTGAAATGCTGCCACTATCTCCTGGAATGCCTACAAAGTACCACTAACTGCAAATAACTGAATTTAACATTTAAGTTATGCTAAAACTACTGACAAATAATAAACAATCAAGAGATACCAACAAAAACAAGGAAAATATGATGTATGTTCATGTTATCTATCTCTAAACCAAACCAGAACCATATGCAGAGGCACTAACACCATGCAACAAAACCCCAACAAGATGAATAAACATGATTTTAAGTCTTAAACTAGTCTTTACACTGAACCTTGGAGTATGGGGAAGAGAGGGGGTGGAATATAGACACTTTCCAGAAAAATTGAAATATTTTTGGTTTAGAATTCCATATTCTTTCTTAAATATTATACAGCAAAGTTGATTGCTGAAGTTGCATTACAAAAGAGGCAGAATCATTTTCTCCCTTCCCCAAAACAATTTCAGCAAAACAGAGTTTTCACAGAACTGGATGTTCAGGCAAAATAGTTGAATCTGCTTCCCCCAAACCCACAAATAGTATAATATTAGGTTAACAAATAGATTTAAAAATATAAAATTAACAAGAGGAAGTTAACACTTCCACAAATATGTTTACTAACCACATAAGAATTATTCACAAGGGAAAAATTCATTTTAGAAAGCTCAAATCAAATTTCTTTGCCCAGAACTTAATGCATTAAGTCAGTGAATTGTATTTTGGCTCAAGGCTAAGTTGCAGTGCAAGTATACATTACAGTACTAATTCTACCTTGAAGAGTTCTTTTGAAAATTCTTTAGAAAAACTAATAACTTTTTTAGCAGAAACTCTAGAAGAAGATACGAGAACTTATTTGAATCCCACCTTCCTGCTAAGTTCAGAGACCTTTTACTGATGGGAAAAAACAGGAAATAGTTGCAAAGACTTGGATGTATGTTCACCATAATACTTCTAACTACAGTTGAGCCAACTGGTGGAGAATTACGGTCAGTATAACTGCAATCAGCTCAGAAGTCAGCCTGGTATTTATAGCCATCCCTCAACTATTGCTCATGGCCTGACACCTTAACCAACTATATAAAGATGTCATTGCTGGAAACAGCCCTGTGAAGCTGTTCATCAGCTCCACTGACACCGCTGGGAAGAAGAGAGGAGCCTACCTTGGCCACAGCCAGTTCCAATTATTGATACTGACTTAATTGCAAGGCTTAGATATTTTCTTTGGCAGATCTTTTTATCACCTTTGCTTCCAGTTTTATGTTCTATTTAATGGTGCAGCCCTTTCTTACATGTAGACATTAAGCAATCTGTGGAAGGGAGTGGTGCCCTTGGAGCTTCTTGGAAAGGACGTGGCACAACAATTTCTGTGGTCCTACACACTCCTGCAGGCAGAAATTCAAACCAGGAGTCAGGGAAAAAAGTTATCAATCATTGTCTAATTTTGTTCTAGTTTTTATACATCTTTTAAGAACCTTTGGGAATGGTGACACCACAACTGCCCTGGACTTTTGTGCCAGGGATTGACAGCCCTTTCCACACAGAAATTTTTCCTCTAAATCTGAACCTCCTCTGGTGCAACTTGAGGCCATCTCCCCCTGACTTATCACTTGTTAGTTGTCAGCAGAGTCTGACCTCCACCTGGCTGTTAGGTAATCGTGGAGAGCAATAACATTTCCCCTGAGCCTGCTTCCCTACAGGCTGAGTCCCTCCAGCTCCCTCAGCCACTCCTGGTTCTCCAGCCTCTTCCCCCACCTCCATTCCCTACACTGGATGTGGCTCCAGCCTCTCAATGTCTTCCTTGTCACAAGGGGCCCAGAACCAGACAAAGACTTAGAAGAGCCTCACTAGTGCCTATCACAGGGGACAATCACTGTCCTGAGCCTGTGGCCACGCTGTTGCTGGTACACGATTTACTGGTGTCTCTCAAGTAGCATTATACAGCTCATAGTCCGAAAGCTCTAAGACTTAAGTGAACTACAGTTCAAATTCCTAGATTTGGGTTCCCACTGACTTCAACGTGAATTGAATGACAGAATTTTCAAGCTGTTATTTTGCATCCAGTTGTCTCACTGTTAAAGCAAAAACACCAGGCCAAGTACATGAGAAATACTCTGTTACAGAACCAGAAAAAAATTTCCACACCACCGAACAGACCCTTCAGGCACTGATGACATACGGCTTCGTGTTAAAGCTTTTGTTTTGGATTGATTGCAAGGATTTGAATGGATTTTTCATTGGGAAAACCTTAAGGCTTGATCAGCACCAAAAAGAATTGATAAGCAAAACAGAACTCACAGTACTAAGCCTTTCAAATGTGGTTAAAAGCTATTACCCTTTCCCTTGTAGATTTTTCTATCATTTTTAACTCCACTTTAAACTAGACAAGGACCTTTTTGATCTTTTTCACTTTGGTTTCTTTTTTTGGGTGTAACTTTGGATTCATGACAGGAGTACATGATGCAAATTAAAGAAGTTAACAGTGATGAAAACAAAGGAAGAGAGCATCAATTTATCAAACTATAAAGTTCCATACAAACCCTTCAGATCTTACTAAAGAAGGTGATATTTCATTTTTAAGAAACATGAACTGTATCTATTGATTGCTTCATGGATAGGATTTTATGGCCAGTTTTATTGGAAGTGTAAATGAGTTGCAGGGATGGGTTGGTTGACTTAGGGGCTAAAAAATGTCTTTGAAAGCCATGTAAAGAAAAAAAATCAAATAGAGTAAGTCTCTAAAAATTAAATTACATAAAAATGTTTTATTTGTAAAATGAAAATTACATGTTCAACAGCAGGAGCCTGTAACACAGGCAGGGAAAACCCCCTTTAGGCAGACAGGGAGGCCAAGTCAAGCTTGGCAGCCTCCAAATTGTAGTGCAGCAGCCAGAAGGATCAGCAGTTGTAGTGCCAAGGCAGCACAGCCATGTGCCATTATCTCTGCTCCCTCCATGTTTACATTTTAACCCTCCAAAAGCAGCTGGGCAGCACCCGGCCTTGTACTGGACCCAAAACCAAGGGAAATCATTTACACTCCAAGAAGTCAAAAAGCAGAAGCATTCACAGTTGCACGTGCATGTTTACAAACTGATATTTTTTCTGAAGAATGGTTTACATACACCTCTGGAGTGTTAAATATTATTGACAGGTTTTTCTTTTGGTAATATTAGTGTCAGTAGAGTGAGGTTTATAGTCCCTGATCAGCAACATAATAGGTAGAGTTTGTGGTCAAAGATCAAACCTGGTCTAAGGACACCATATCATTGTGCAGAAGTCAGAATACCAACAGCATCATGGACTAGATAGCCATGAGATAATTAATTAGGTCTAGATAGGCACCCAGACTTAATTTGAGGTTATTTGAAGACAGAAGTGGCAAGATCAAGGTTCATCTTTGTTACCAAAAACTTTGCATCCCTATTAAATCTCATTATTAGAATCAGACAAGGGACAGCAAAGGACGAGAGCAGAAATCCCAATCACTGGAAGAAAAAAGAAAACACATTTCTATTGTAAAGCACATACTCTCTCCAGCTGTTTTCCCTTCTGTGGTGCTATAGTGTGACAGCACAAGCTCCCCATGTTTGAAGAAAAAAGAAAAGTGAAGGGCTTGCTTCAAAAGATCCTAATTGTACTTGGAGAAAAACATGCAAGGAAGTGGCTAAGGAGAAGACTTCATATTATTATTCAGAGACTAATTTAATCCCTTCAGAATCAGTACATCAATTAACTCTTGATTGTGAAGGCAAAAATAGGAGGGTAATTTCTCTCAAGATAAAAGTTAGTTTTAATGAATGTTCTCCCTCCTCAAGAGGAAAACACAATTTTACCTGAAATGAAGAACTACACTATTAACAAAAAAAGGGTGAAATAGCAAAGAACTAAACCAATCTAAGTATTGCTGGAAATGTACCACACAAATAGGAAAAGCTATTTAGCTATTTCACATGTTGCAAAGCAGGGGCTAAGAAAAGACTCTTTTAACCTTGACTTGAAAGTTAATGATGATATAATACTGAAGTTATTCTTAAAATGTAAAAAAAAGACACAGCCCCTGCATGGATCACTTGTGTCACTCTTGCTTCCCATGCTGGGACCAAATGCTAGACAGAATTAGTTTCACAACACAGTAATTCATAAGCCAGACAGTCCAACTGTGATCCATCTCCTGTGCAGAGATTATTTAAAAAGTCAAAGCAACTCTGTTGTGACGTAACATAAGAGACTGATCTCCACCAAATCCTTTCTGAAATTCTAAGGAAAAGAGAAACATACGTTAGTATTGTTTTTAGGGAATTAATCTTATTTTTTAATTTGCAAGGCACAGAGTTTGTACTGACTTCTAAAAGCCACACATAATGACCAAGCAATGAAAATAAAACTGAGCAGCTTCAGTGGACTTTACAGATGCACATTCCTCTTCCCCTCCCAGAGCTCTGTTTAATATGCAACTGCACTATAATGTTTCTTGTTAGGCAGACAGCTTAAAATGAGAATTGTGGGAGAAGTGATTGATGACCTGAGCTCCCACAGCCCTTTCAATGAAATATATTCCATTTCCATTTCAAAATATGTTTATTATGAATTATTGGTTTGTCATCAGACCTGATGAAAGTAAATTTACATGAACAACTCAGACCTCTGCAAGAGGAAACACTTTAATCAGGTAACCTTTTCCTCAGTGTTTTCCATACTCTACAGCAACAGACAACCTAGCTGGCGTTTTGTTCTTTGCATACTGAACTAGTTTATTGATTGAGCAATGTTTCCTAGTTTGGAAGACACTTACTCAAAGTCAAAAAATGTTGTGACCTCAACCCCTTACTCTCAGAATAAATCATTAACATCAGTATCTCAGGCAAAGCTTTACCCTATTTGTGCAAAATGATGAAGAATCATCTGAATATTGGATAAGAGCACAAACATTTTTTTTCAACATGTCTTTTTAAGAAGAAAATTCTCAAGCAGAAGTGTCCTTCAAGAAACATCTGGTGGACATATTTCAACAAAATATGCTTCATCTTCCAGAATTCCTGTTTTCTAAGTGGTTCTAGTGTGATGTTTACTAATCAAACACAAGCAAAGAGAATATATCCACCTAATCACAGCTTGCCACTGTTTAACCAGTTGGTATCCTCTGGAACACAAGGACTTCCATTGTTCATAATACAGCTGTTACACACTGTGGAAATTGTGCCATAGTAGAATATGGTTGCTGTTACCACGTTTCAGCCACAAAACAGAAATTGTATGAGATTTGATCAACAAAACAGAAGTTATGGAAGTGTGTTTCCCTGCCTTATACAGCACTGGACATGCAGGATCTTTCTTCTCAAAAAGGATCCATAGTTACCACTTCTGAAGCCAGAAGAAACAAAGAGATGGAAAAACTGGAAACAATCATCAGAAAGGTAGACCTAATTTCCCTGTTCCTTTAATTATTCAGCTGAATTAAACCACACATATACGATGGTAGATTTTTCCAGGTTCTCTCTCAATACCACAGGCAAAATAAGCAATCTGAGATTTGGCTCTGCGTTATGTGCGACTGACATATTTGATTTCAACTGTCTTCTCTCACGACTTTTTGGCCAGACAGTGCTAGTAAGCTGATGTGCTCCAGAGGATGATTTGTAGACATTTAATCTTATTTCTGTAAAAACTAAGTGGTGTGTAATTTTATCTTCCGTGTTGTATGCTAGTAAATGTACAATGAACATGATATTCCATATCTGCATACAAGAGCTGAAATCTCTAAGTGTATTACATATAAAACCACCTGTTCTTTGGAGCATTACATTCAAATAATTTTCAAGATCTACCTTCTCATCCTTCATCCATTAGAGAAGCATGAAAATTAAAACTAAATCTAAAACATTAACAATACAGAACCATCAAGTAAAATAAAATGTTTAAGAGAAACAGATAACTACATACATGTCCAGATGCTGTACTGTTGATCTACCTCTAATCAAGAGTAGTAGTCAACCAGAAAGAAGTTCATGAGTTGGGAAAGGAAACACTTTCTCTATGACTTGGCATGTCTCATATCTTGAACATGGCCTTATGTGGCTTCCAACATCATAAGATTCTATAAGACAGGTTTGATTTCAGTTTCAGGTATCTCTTAAGAAACATGTTTTTCCCCAGACCCATAAGAGACCAGGTGAGCTACAGTGTGATGTAGAAGCAAGAGGACTTGATATTCCTGAGAATACTATCAGTAGAACAAAGAAAGCACATTTTGCCTCCTGAGGTTTTTTTCCTCTCTTCAGCACAACAGCATAGCTATTAAACAGATTAATTGATGATATGTATGATTATTTCAGCAGAAATATGAGGGAGTGATGGATCAGCATTCACACCTCATTTCCCATCACATCCCACCAGGACTCAGGACCTCACCTGCCATACACTCAAGCTGAGGGATAGTACCAGCAGAAGTGAGATAACACATGCCCCAAAGGCAAGGTTTTCCTTTACTTGCTTTGTCACAGGTAAGAGCATATTTTTGCCCCCCATATATACAGAAGTGTTTGTTTGCTTTGAATGTACAAAGCAGCATTACCACTTAATTACCATCTAACACTTCATCAAGGGAGAGGGATGCAGCTGTTGTGTTTTGGTTTGTTTTTTTTTTTCTTTTTATTTTGGTTCCCACCCTTTTTTCATGGATTTCACACAACATAATGTAAACCTAAGCAATGTAAAATATTACTAAGTGATTTTCCAAGCCACAGCGACCAACTCATATTTTAAAGGGAATTTAAACCTTTCACAGTAAAACTCCAGTCTTCAAGTAAACATTGCATCTCAAACATTCACATATACAATGGGCTGATAGTGAGACAGGAATACTAAAAGACCAAGTAAAGAAATGATACTAACAGTGTAGTACTAACTAGCCCATGTAACACCCAAGCCTGGTGTCATCTTTGAGCCAAGGCCCTCAGTTGCTGCATGGAACAGCAAATGCCAAGTTCTACAGGGGATAAACACTCTTTAGTGAACAAATTGAGAGAGGAAACCTTGGAGCTTAATATATATAAAAGTTGTTTGGCATTGTTCTGTAACCCGTAGAGTTAATTAGACAAGTTATTTGCAGCACTGAGAATATATTCCAGCTGTAGAGACAGGTTTCTGGTTTAGAAACCAGCTATTGTTCAGTGCTAGACAAGCTAGTTTTACTTCCTTTTTAAATTTATTTCTAAGTTTATTTAGTCACCTCTGCTCGGTCATGAAGCATCACCAGTGGTAGTTACTAAGAGGTAACTAGTTAAAGCATGCTTCCAGTAGCCTTTGAATCATCTCTAACTTGCACTCTGGAGTGTTTTGTTTTTCAAAAAAAAAAAACAGAAACAAGGTTTTTTTAACCCCCTCCATGCTCTTTGAAAAAGGAGCAATTAGAACAGCAGTGCTGTGTTTCAGTACAGTCTGATCAAGAAGGTGTTTTCATTATACAGATCCTCTCTCCTCAGGTTTTATGCCTTTAAGTATCAAGAGCTCCAAAAGTACTAAAGCTAAAGCAAAATCACGCTGAACTCAATGCTCAGTTTATCTTCTGGACTATCATTAGGTCTCTGAACAAATTAACTTTTCTTACAGGAATCACAACAGTAGAGATGACTTATGTAAGCCATGTTTGTAGAGACAGATCAAAAGAACTTTATCATTGAGGCATCAGCCTGAGCATTCAAAATAAGAAATCAAAGAACTGGCAATTCATGTTTCTTCCATATGTATCTGACATCAATTAACTGAATGATTTCATTTAGTTAAGCTTTCAGCAAGAGCTCTCTGCAATTTGAACAGCAGCTGCCTGGAAAAGGTCCCCAAAGAAACAAAAGAATGGTTTTGGGAAAAGAAATATGTTTCCCTGTGAAAGTTGTATCAGCTACAGCATTGAGCAGTGCTCTATCTTTGATAAACATAACATCCATGAGTGAAAACAACAACTGTGATAATTCAAAACACCTTTTTCATCATCCCAGTCTTCTGCAGAGACATAAAGAAAAATTGAAGCACCTTGCCTGGCCATACTGAAAACTCCTACACATATATACCCATTCTAATCATGAGAAAGGTAAGAATAACAAAGTCATTTAATTCTAAGGGGCTCTACTCATAAGTGGTTTCTTCTGACAAAAATTTTCCTTAGAAAGAACGTAGAATTTCTCCTAGGGGAAAAGAACTTAGACATCTACAGCACCAGTTCCATTTCCATCTCCAATCTATACCCTTCAGTCACCCCAAACCATTCATTTCTCTGCTATATAAACATTTATGTAGTGCATATTTCTCATAAATGAAATCCCCAAGCAATGATGAGCTTGTTATAAGAACAACTTGATACAGATTATTATTCTGCAAGGATACAGCCAGCAAAATAAAACCATCTTAAAACCAACATTTGGCAGGGCCATCAAATCCAGCTTGTTACAGTGTTACCATCGTTTATAAAAGTGCACTCTAATTAAGGTAAATGAGATAGCAAGAACACAGTGACATTGGTAACTTAAAGACCCACAGACAAATTATTCAAAACTTCTTTGAAGTTCAACTTAATTGTAATAGATATAATATTGAAGAATTTAAAAGTGCTCTGGATGCCTTGTGGAATAACCTTAATGATCTTTCTCTCCTCTCCCTTAAAATTTTGGTGCTTGTGTGCATGTGTTTAGAATACTGCTTATAATCCCTGTATTTAGTATGGAAGTGAATTCCAGTTTATAGCCAGTGCCATCCCTGCAGTAAAACGGCATCCATGTTCTCCAAATCCATCACCAGGCCATATTTTAAACTAATAAGGTACAAGAACTTGACAGCTATTATGGGAAAACCATGTTTTAACCAGGTTTCAATTCTGTCAAGTGAGATTTTGTCCATGCAAAGAAGGATATTTTACCGGACTCTAAAGGCACTTTTTTTTTATTATTCTAAATACAAAGTCTGCAAAAAATGTACTTTAAATTAATTACCAACATAACTGTATTTTGCCTTGTTCTAGAAAGCAATCTCAGAAGCACCACTGTGTACTGTGGGCTTCCAACCAAAGCAAAAGCCATTAAAAAACTAAGCTTTACTGCAAACAGCAAGTTTAAGTTACTCTGGAGATGGCTAGTGAAATCCAACGTACTTTATTTTACTTAGCTGAATTATGAGTGCATTGTTTTCATCTGCAGAGTGAGATGATATCTAATGGGAATTTGCTATAAAACAGAAATAGAAAGTATATTTTTTTTCCCCCAAATCACTTGATTATGAGCTCCAGAAGGAGAGATACTTCCACACGATGCAGAACATTCAGATCTGTTTTAAGCCCATTGGTACAAATCACAGAAGAGTTTTGAAGCATTCAGAAAAGATGTGCAAATTATTTTGGATTTCTCTCCTGCTTATCAGAGAGTAAGGAAACAATGAAAAGTGCATTTACAGAAAGCATAACACATATGGAAAAAGAAACCTGAAAACTTCAATCAGCTCAGACTGAAGTCTTTTAGTACTTGACTGCAACAGAACACTTGCCCAGAGCAAGTTCATCCACTGATGCAAGTTATAGTTAATTATCACATCCAACTATCAGAGATGGGGTTTGGATGCCCTTAAATACCTTCAGAACCATCTTTGTTTCCAACAAGTCAATAAAAAGATCCACTACTACTCACAAAATCCCTCTGTTAACATTACTATCCCCCTTCAATTACAAGCACCAAAGAAATGAGAAAATGCTTTGTAATCTACCCACCTACTGCATGATGTGGGTGATGATTTCACAAGCCATATCTGTTGCCTTACCCAACCATCCTGTGCTTCACATCTCAATGTGGTGTACCAAGCACAGCGGGCAGGGGAGTTTAAGCTTTAATCCTGAGCACAGGCCTATTATGCAAAGCTGAGTTCTACAGAACAGGATTCATAAAGATCAATGATAGTCTGTACTTAAAATTTCATAAGTTACCACTGTCAGCCCCGTGTCACAGTGCACGTTTCTCAAGCTATATCTTGTTAATGAAAACATCTCTTCTCCCCTTCTCGTTTGAAAGCTTCTTGAGCTATCTGTGTTTTATTTCTAATCATTTCTTATTCCTGAATAACACAGATCAAAACCACAATGCTGCATAACAATTTTTCCCCTCAGTAAAATTCCTGTAGAGCTGACCAGTGGATTCTGAGAACAAAATATTAATAGACAAAAAGCCTCCCTGAACCGGCAGTCCAGGACTGTAAGTAAAAATCAGCCATATTGCTTAGATTTTTCCACAAACTAATCAAACTACACTCAAATTTAACTAAATTTAGTTACATCATCTAACTAGCGGCTACATTTTACTTTCTACTGATACATCTCCAAATTATTATTCCAGAGCTGTCTTTAATTACCGTCATTTTCTTGCATGACAGAATTTATTTTAATTTCCTCTGAAACGGTCATATTCTAAAACCATAATTTCGGGAGAAGCAATGTGTGCAGTGAGGTGACAGCAGTCCAATCTGAGCACATCAAGGACTTCAGATTGTACATGGGTCACTGGAGTTCCCGTTGTTCAATTATCACATATTTACTAATGCTGGTTAAAGTGGAATTAGTTTGGATTTGCTTAGTTACGCTGTTAATCATATTTCCTTAAGCAACGCAGATTATTAAACTAAGTATTTTTCAAGTATCTTTTTTTTATTAAAAACATAACAGAACACAGTACTGATGTTTTCAGTTGAAAGAGAATTGAATTGAGGATTTGGGGTATTTGACTTCTACACACACAGTACCCACAAATCACAACTTCCTATAACTACTACAAAGAAAATTTAATTGCACCTAAATTCCTGCTATTCTATAGAGAATGTTACAGTGCATCGAATGTACACTGTGGTGATATTTTAGCAAGTGCTGGAATACTGAGTTACCATTGTGGAATCACTCACTGGTATTTTTGAAACATTTATTTTGACTTAAGTTCATTAGGTAAGGCCCATGAAAAGCAGCTACCAAACCACTAGTAAAGAATCACTAGCCCAAGGGTTTGGAAGGAGCATTTACACCATAGCTGTTCCCTCAGTCTATCAGTTCTCTCTTGAAATCCCACAGTGACCAAGCAAAGTAAAATCAAGGCAGAACCGCTGTGAACTTGAGTACTGACTTTACCATTTATTCCTTTTCCACTGCATCTGGTGTTTCAATATCCCCACAGTAAAAGGGAGCAAAGGGCTCCTGAAAACTGAGTAAAACCCAGGGAGCGTTAGTGGTAACACATATGCATTTGCACTCTGATTTCCAACATCACACATAATCTATTCCTGCTTGAAAACTCTCACTGTGAAATACTCAGGGGATTTGTTCTCCTTATTTCCCTGAGCTGGTATGAATCAGTGTTATTTGTTAGTTCTAAAATGCTCTCTGTTGTAAAACCTTTTAGAGTTTCATACTGTAAACCCAAATTTATTTCATATTCCTTAATCTAGCTACTTATTCTGCCTCATGATTCACTTTGTTTAACAAGCCAGTTCCCACACCCCTTGCTGGAATTTATTATTTTATTTTTCAATTCCCTTTTAAAATTCTAATATTCCTTTATGTGATAAGTCCCTGCAGCCCACATGTTATGTTCATTGGCAGAAGAAACACTTGGGACAATGTCCCTTTTTAACCTAATGCCAAAGCAATCCTACTGCTTCTACAGTAGGAACCAACAAAAACATAAAAGAAATCAGACTTCAGAGACAGAAATACATATGGATAACTAAAACAAAAGAGGTAAAATGTAATCAATGCTTATTAGTTTTCATATAGGATCTAGAGACTTTTTGCTTTAAATTTGTTTTACACTGACATTATAATTGGCTTCATTAGTCTTGAAAATTGTCGCTGCAAGTCAGACAGGCTGACTGCCTGGCTCCTGCAGCTAGAAAATAGCATTAGAAAATGCTAATTGTTAAATGAAATTTCAAGCTAAGATACCCTATACTGAAACACATTGCACTTGAAACACACAGATACAGGGAGTTTTAGAGCAGACAACTAGAAAAAGATTTTATAATGCAAACTCAAATCATCACCAAAGTGGGAAATGGAACTTTTAAGACTGAGGCTTATCTGAACAAGCACACACAATATACACAGAAAACACTAAAGCCTCCAGTGAAGTAATTCAATGAAGAAATAAACCCTCCATGCTCTGCTGAACAGTTGTTTTGCACTTTTCACTTTTTTGTAATATTTGTAAGAAGTAACATATAGCACGAATTTAGAGGAAAACTTTTCACTTGCTGATAAACACAGATATTGTTAAGCATCAGAAACATGGGGGAAAAAGACTTTTCAAAAAGCTTTGGTTAACATTCTACTAAGAAGTTCCACCAATGCCTTCATACAAGGAGAGTCTTTTATTGGAAGGAATGAGGGAGGAAGCAATTAGGAGGCCTTACTTGAATAAAGTGCTTTTGATCAAGTTCTGCTAGGGCAGAGATACAGATCTTCATAAATTTCCTCTATTTTATTAAATACTTAGGTATTCAAGTTTTCCTCTAAATTTCATCATTTTTCCCCAATACTTCTTCATTAAACTATTAGCAAAATTTATAAAGTTTGAGGGAAAAAGTGAACTCCTCTTCTGTACAATGACTTCTCTAAAATGGGTTCTTTCACCTAATTACTGAGAATCCTTTAGACTCTTCATACAAGATTCCTCTGAAGTACCATCCTAATACAGACATTGCAAAGTTGAGAGAGAACTACCTCCACATGAAATCCAAAAAAGATAAATGTAATGAAATAAGATACTTTAAAATCACGTTGAAATCTGTCATTTACTCAGTTCTTCAGTCTCATATAAGAGAAAAAAAAAAAAGAGTTGGAGAGAGTCTCTTCTCTGTTACATGGAAGAAAATTCATGTTAGCCAAGAAAAACTTCACAGGTCTGCAAAGCTGGTTCATAAACTTGACAGACTCGCAGAGCTCCACTCCAAGTTCCAGATGTAAATGCCATGACAATCTTGGCTAGAAACCGATATTCAAAAACCTGCATAGAGCAGGATTTTATTAGGGTTAAAATCTACAAAGTGACTGGAAAAAATGGTGAAACAAAGTATCCCTTACTCCTGTTCTGTTGGAAATGTCTGAAGAAACACTCATAAAGAATATTCTGATGAACACCCATGTTCTTAAAACACTCCTAAATATCTAGAGGGCCCCACTAACACAGATACAACTTTATCAACAGTGGAACCTTCAGAAAGGCAGAGAAGCAGCAAATAAAAATTCTTACAGAAATTTCGTCTGGAAATTCAATCTGGAGACAAAAATAGTTCTCACTAAAGACAGTAACTTCCTGCCTTGCATAAACCCTCAAACAGTCCCCAGACTGTGCTTTGTCCATCTGAAGAAGAGATGAAATGAGTGCTGAGGGTTGCTCTTGGAGACAGCACTTCTCACTGCACACTCAAGGTCACACACTAGAAGAAGGAAGAGCAAATGAGGTATCAGTTACAGAACCAAGATGGGAGACAAAAATTGGATCCGGAGAATCAGACCCTGGAAAACCTTGTAGCAGTATGCAATAGCTAGAGATGACTAACTGCTCCAAGCTCTCCCTGGGACTGAGCCTGTTGCCTCCAACACAGACAGGTATTACACCAGGAACCAAACTGAGAACTGGGTGAGCTCAAGTGCAGGAATGTGTTCCCTCACCACAGAGATGGGAAACTTCAGCAGCTGACAGCCACAGCCCCCAAAGGCACTGTCAGGGATGCATCATCACCCTCCAGTCATTCCTCATACTCTGTCACACTGTTCAGCTGCCACCACTTCGAAGATGACAGGGGAAGTGTGGGTTTTGGTCTGGAGATTTTATTCCTAAATCTTCTCAGAGCAGAGCAAACTTGTGCAGCAGTACCTGCACCTAGTGAGAATGAATTATACATACACAGATGCTCTGAGCTATTAGTTACTGCTTAGGCTCAGCTAGAATCAGGATGCAGTTATCTGCTGGGACAAGCTATCAAGCAGCAACACCTCTGACACTGCTCTCATATTCTGTGTTTTAAAGACCACAAAGAAATTCATATTTATATATTAAGTACCACCATAATCCAACAAGATGCTGTGTTTATCCATGTGCTTTGTGAGAGATAACAATTACAAATGTTATTTTCTATTGTAAAGCTAATGTAGTTTTTAAAAATAATATTTATGTATTACTACAAGATATGTTTTCCTGCAAGAGCTCAGATAGCTGCTGGAGACAAATAATTGGTTTTACTTATTCCAAGATCCCCATTAAAAAAAAAAATATCAGCAGACCATTATGGTGTGCAAAGAAACACTCTTTTTTTCTTCATCACCTTAGGGAAGTTTTAACAGCTGTACTCCATTGAATCCAAGTCCAGCAGCACCACAGATTTTGTAAAACTAAAGTCTCTCCTCTTTCCCCCCCATGGCATAAAGCAGATGCCTACAGAATAATCTCAGAACAAGGCAGAGAATATAATTGTGTTATATTTGTGTCCACAGAGTCTGAGCCAGAAATACTCTGTCTCAGTTCTTACCTCTTCAACTGTTTGCATCTTTCATTAAACCCATGCACACCTTCTACATCTGCAATTGCAACAAGGACTTCCCTTTATTGCTTGATGAATGACTTCCTAACTTCCCTATGATGTGTTGGCAAAGAAAAAAAAGGTTGAATTCTGTCATGGGATTAATGTCAGCAGACAGAGTGAACTTGCAGGGATTGCAAAAATTTCAGAGCCTAGTGAGTTAAGTGACCTTAGTTTTAAAGTACCAAGATAGAATACTGTGATAATTCTTAAAATAGAAACCTAGATATACTGAAGACGACTAACAAACATCAGTATCTCTCCAGATTATTCTTAGTTTTATTTACTCTATTCAGAACTCAAACCAAAGATAACTGCTATGATGGTACTTCTGTACTGCCAGCATAACTCAAACAACAGGGCACATGAAGATGAAGAAAGTGTTGACAGTAAGAGGAAATTAGTTTGAGGCTTCAAGCAGGTAACAGCTGACTACATCCTACTTGTGTAGAAAACCATAAATCCAGTTTTCTATCTTACAAGTAGTAATAAAGTTTGATGAAACTGCTGCTTAGTTTGAAGTACAGCAATAAGTAACCAGAGTAGAGCCAACCTGCCTGAGTGCTGTGTAATAGCTCCCTGTTACCTGGGGATGCCTGTGGGATTCTTTTGGGAAGGCAGAGGACTGAGTAACTGTCTTGACAGTCTGTCATAAAGAAAAAAAAAACCAAACACACAATATTCCTTTGACATAGGGAAAAAGTGAGTCCCTTTTGTTGGTTTATATTCTAATTCCATCCTTGAAGACATTGAGGTTACCACTTTAATGGGGTGGACTTGATGGAACTTAAAGGTCTTTTCCATCCTATATGATTCTATGATTAACAGAGACAAGAACAGAAATCTAAAATATGGGAAATGTTCAATTAGAAGAGTTGGATGGGTAAATGAAAGCTGCCTTATGTGCTTCCAAAAGCCACATGTATTCTAAATGGACTTGCTTGCATCTTCTGCACATCAACACAAGATCCCAGTAAACAGTTCAACTTGCCAAAGTAAGAAATTCTACTATTCATAGTCATGTCAAGTAATATCTTTGTTCAAAGAGAGCAAAGCTGCATCATAGAAAGCTCTGATTAAAAGTACTTCGTTCTGAAATTATAATAAACAACCAAGTCCATTTCATACTTTGAATAAAAATGTCAAATAACAAACAAACGCTTTCAACTTGAATTACATAAAATCCCAATATTTCCAAGGATAGCTAAAGAGATGAAATCATAGGGCTTGAATTGTGTTTTTAAAACTTTCTCCACAATGCAGATGTTTCAACAGAACAAAACAAGTAAAGCAACAGGGAATACATTAAGAACAAAATTGGGTGGGGAGATAGAGTCAGCACAGTTTGGTCAAGAGTTCCAGTCTCTGTGTTTTCAGGGGCTCCTATCCTCACTTCAGCATTCTGTTTATTGTTTTAGCCTGTCTGCAAAGCATGAACACTTGGAAGTGTACTATTCTTTTCCATCACAGATTTTGTTTGTAGACATTTTCACAATTGAACAGATATGACCTCTTAGATCTAGTGTGGATCAAAAAGTGTGTCTTACAGACGCCTCTTCCCTGTGAGTGAAATGTGGTAATTATAATTCAAGTTTTCTGTCCTGGTTACATGGTCTCCTTCAGTTTAGCAGCCAAGTGTTTCCAACACAGACACTGCCCATTTCCATGGTTATCAGTAGGATGCTTTGTGCTCTGTTTTCAGTTTTGAAAGGCAAACTAGAGAGGATGACACTGAAGTAAATCCCTGCTGTAGTAAGCCCAGTGCAGTTCTATCTTGCTTGAAAATAACCAATGACACTCAACCTATTTGGTTCCCAGTTTCTACATCACTCACACGACCACTGGTACTCCCAGTGTGGTACTACCAAAAAATCACTTTGCTCAGTGCTTTGATTCCATCACTTAAAAGAACAACTCAAGTTTTTAGATAGAGCAGCAAGCAACTGTATATATGTACACACATATAATTGATACAAAATTCACAAGAGTCTGTAATCACATGAGGCTTGTCCCAGACCTTTCCAGTCAATCCAACTGCTTATGATCAAAGGAGAATGCCAAGCAGAATTTTGTTTCTTTGCTATGCAAAAGAGCAAATACCATTACATCTTCAGCCAATAACACTTGACTGAGACATTCAACCCCTACTCCCTTTCAGCTCATGAAACGTAAGATATGAGAACCAGCTAATTCCTCATCTCACAGTCCAATGATGTGCTGTTTGACTTCTGAGATAACAGGATACATATTACAGTGTATGAAAAAAAAACAACAATGAAACATTTGCTAAGCAAAAATAAGCTTTTAATTTTTTTGCACAAAAATTAAGAACACCATTCTAACTGACATGTATCAGACAGCTATCCAAAACTTGAACCAAAGGTTCTCTTCTGAAAGGAAAACAAAAGAAAAAAAGGGCTACAGTTTGGCTCAGACCAACCTGTAGCACCATATAAAGAAGGCTCAGTGGCATTCTAAAGGAAGAAATTTAATCTAAAATTTAGATCTTTCATCTATTTTTTCTTATAATTATAAATGTGCAACTACTGTAACTTTCAGAACTGTTTCCTAAGGTCATTGTTCTGTGTGAGAATGTGTTTAATGGGTCTCAATATAGCAAACAAGTCAATTTATTAGTTATCTGCCCAGTTTTATGATTTCTTGACAGTATGAGAACTAGAGGCAGTCTCTCCATTTCCTGAAATTGCACTGTCCAGCAAGAGAGAGCAAAGGAAGAAGAGGAAACAAGAAAGGGGAAAATAAAGACATCTGACAGTTCCCAGTTCAACAAAATGAATTAGAGCAAAAACAACTACCAGCCTTTCCTCAGACCCTCAACATCTTGACAGAGATCAGTCCCATCAGTAGAGACTAAAAGAAGTAAAGATTAAACACAGGACTACAAAAGGCTGTTAAAAAGCAAACAGGTACAGAAACTCTGTTGCACCTTTTACTCTCAGAAAGTTGATTACCATTAATGTCAGCTACAATAGCTGAGGTATCACAAAAAGGTTTGGGGATTTTGATTGCTTTGTTTTCACCAAAAACCAGTGTAGACATTTTACCTCTTGCCTTTCACTTCCCATCTAATTCTCATTAAAACACAACAAATAGGCCTCATAGTGGGTGGGTTTGAGACTTAATATTTTCAAAAATACACAATTGGATTGTGGATGGCTGAGGTTTGGGGGTGGGGTTGTGAGGTGGGGGGGTGTTTGGAGGTATAATTCAAAACAAAAGTCATAGCTACAATTTGAACTACAAATGAGAGAGTTCTCTCTAGTATTAAACTACATAATCACCTGAGTGGTTTTGTTCCTTAGACTGAAGATAATCAAATGACAGCATAAGTCCTATCAACAAGTCCTCCTGCTCTGGCAACTGGAACAGTGGTATCTTCAGTGATAGAAATAATCTCCTACCCCAGCAACAACTGTGGTGACACAGATCAAAGATGAACACTAACTGACAAGGAACTAGAAATTAAAAAAGGTCTAGTTCAGAAACAACAGTGAGCACTAAACAGGGAAGGGGAAAATGCATATTAAAAAAGTAGATCAAATCTGTTTTCTGACGATTCTTCACACATTCATCCTGCAACTACAAGGGCAAATTACAATACACTGTTTTGAATCATCTGTTCACTATACATATTTAAACTTATTCTTCTCTTTGTTTTCACTGAAAAGAAATGGTGCTCTATACTTGTCTCATATAAGCAAAGAATTATCTGGTATGATCTGAATCCTGAGCTCCTCCCAGGAGACAAAATCTCTGCATTACATAGACATGGAGTAGCTGATATTTTATGCTTTTGTAACTTAGCAATGATGTGAGATAAATAATAAAGCTGTCCAGGGTACTAAAATATCCCAGAGTCTCATCTCTGATAGCATCCCATGACTCCCTCAGCCCCTATTTGGTAGCTACTGTGCATAGATATTGCCTCAGTGTAAGACAAGACCCAGCACACATAGCTGGAAATGCTTCTAATCATTAGTCCATCCTTACAGCAATCACACAGTTAACATTTCTCTGTTCCCTGGGTAGCTGAGAAAAATTACACCTTTACAACGTAAGCATTTCACCTGCATATTCACCAAAAAGTTTACAGGCATGATTGAACAAGCAGGATTTCAGTCTCAAGCATATAAGCAATATTCCAGTTTTGTTTCAACTTCTCTTTTCCCCCAAGGATGTATCAAATCTAACAATTAATTTTGGGGCCTTTTTTGTTTGTTTATTCTAAGACAGACAAAAAGGTAAATAAGATTTCACATAAGATACCCATTAATGATCACAGCAGGCCAAGATTAAAAGAAACTTGATACAGTGGCCTGACAGTCCATATTCAAATTAATGATTAGCTGTGCAGGTTGTGTATGGTTTTAGTATTTATCAACATATAACTATATATTTTGCATTGATCCTACATCTTTCATCTTTGTAATGGAAAGCTCTGCAACTGTAACAGGGAGGAAGCACAACAACTTCAAAGCTTTGCACCATTAAATATTTTTGCATTACTCTCCAGTCATTAAAAGAGTATCAGCAGGGCAGAGAACAAATCTCCCTTGCTGCCTGGAGACAACTGCTGCCATTCAGTTGGAGTGGACAAAGAGGCCAAGTGCCACAAGGTCTCCTGTTTTATCTGACCTCATGAGTATTCAGCACTGAACTAAGAGCACAGCACAGCTCTCAACTTTCCTTTCCAAAAAACATAGCAAAGCAGGTAAGCTAAGCCTGCCCTCCACCTGAAGTCGTTTCTGAAAGTAGGTTAAAAACCCCATGAAGTGTTCATGGACTAAGGAAAAACTATTTCTCAGCATGAAAAGGATTAGTTAAGCACAGAGCTCAAAATTCCTATCATGATACTGACTGCTTTTTTCTATTTTGCCCCAACTTCACAGTACTATTCATTCACTGGTTTTTACTGACACATGACAAAGGCATGAAAGCAGGCAGCATTTCTGTAACATTTAGTCATAGATGGCCTATAAGGTACCATAACTGAGCAGAACCACAAAAGACTAAAAAATACTAAACTACAGATTAAAAATATAGGTATGTTTATTTCTGAGGTAGCACTTTACTCATGTACAGCACAACACCAGACAAAGCAGTGTATGAGGAACTGTAAAAGTTTGGTCTCTTATACCTAGAGACAGAGTGAGAAGGGCATGTTTTCAAGTGGCCATTTTCCACTCCTCCAAAACCTCTCAGGAACAAGTATGGGTGTCAGTATTAGGGTCCTAACACACTTGCAACACCTCACACTTCTAATATATACCTTTATTTTAAGAAATTACCTTCCTAAGTGAACTAAGCAAATTTATAGAGATGAGGATTCTTATTCATCCTTCCTTCCAGATATTCTTAAAATCTATTTAATACCATTCTAGGTTTTATTTCTACGAAATTATCAGCACCTCCAAGTGCACCTATATTCCCAACTCCCCTTTATTGCACCAAAAATGACCAGTATCTCCAAGTGTTAGCATATTCCTTCTCCTTCTTGAAATAATTTTAAACACAGACAGAACTGGAGATACCAGGGTAACAGCAATGACAGACTGCTGTTCTCTGAGCGCTGAGATACGGGGTTGCTACTGTGGAGCAAGATCTGAGCACTACAACACATCATATTTAGTCCAGATTGGTTGCATCATTCAGTACAAGGAGTCTCCTGAGACAATGAGACAATGTAGTGAGTCATATCTTATTTGGCAGAGGGAGACAAACACCAGTGCCGTGCTACTCTCTGGCTGTGGTTTCAGCTCCTACAGAAGCTCCACCATTTGACCTTCATGTTCACTGGCAAAAACCCTGACCCTTAGTAATGCCAAAGTTGCTTCTAGAAGACATGAGATGAAGAGCAGATCATCTTTGTTCTGCTGGTCTGTTCAGCCTGGAGGAGACTGAGGGGAGACCTCACTGCAGTCTAAAAATTCCTCAGGAAGGGAAGAGGACAGGCAGGCACTGATCTCTGTTCTGTGTGGACCAGGGACAACACCTGAGGGAATGGCCTGAAGTTGTCTGGGGAGGTTTAGGTTCGATCTTAGAAGTTCTTGCCCCAGAAGGTTATTGGGCACTGAACCGGCTCCCCAGGGCAGAAGGCACAGCACCAAGGCTGACAGAGCTCAAGAAGTGCTTGGGTGATACTCTCAGGCACATGGTGTGACAATTGGGGATGGTCCTGTGCAAGGCCAGGAGTTGGAGTTCATGATCCTTGTGGGTCCCTTCCAACTCAGCATAGTCTGTGATTCTGTGATCTTCCATCACAATCCTTGCCCAGTGTGTGGTTTAACCTGAACAGATCATCAGCCACACTGTATTCCCTGAATCTGCTTCCTACATGACTGCTAAGGGAACAGGTAATTGCTCTAAGTGGAATACACGAACTTCTGACAGCACAAGTAACTTAATACTCCAAGAGATCAAGGTAACCCAATCAGCAATTTCAGATGTCCTTAGGAAGCTATAGAACAGAACACAAAGCTGGAACAGAAAGCTGTGCCTATTGCAAATGATAAGCTGAAATTTAATTTCTTACGCTGCTAACAAGTTCAGGAATTGCCTATTACTTACTGCAGCGTTACCCAGTTGTGTGCAAAATAACGGGATGCCATTCTAAAAGCATCCAGGAGAGGGAAATTTAAGCACCTTGCCCAGCATAACACCCTGTTGCACTAATGGTAGCTACGGGAGAGCTTCATCCCCCCAATAGTACGCAGTCACAATTCAGCCTGACCAAAAAAGAGGGATGTCTTTGGGCACAGAGTGCCCTGAAGCAATAAACAAGTCCCTGTTCAAGTGAAACCAGGATTCTGAGGACAAGGACATAAGCACCTAGAAAGGAACAAAAGAGACCAGCATATTCTGCATGTTTCTGGCAAAAAAGCTTTGGGATCACCTGCAAATTAGAAAGTAGTACACAATCTCATTTAGAAAAAAAACATGAAATATTTCCACTTGGAAAACAAAACATAGGATAAGTCAAAGAAAATTTTAAGAATAGATTACTAAAAATGTCCATAAATAAAAAAAACCTCGAATAGTACAAACACTAATGTCTTAGGTTTAAATGATATTAAAATACAGTACTAAAAACCCCCACAATGCTCTAAACCATTAATTCATAACTATACAACCTGCCAAGTTTTACTAAAGGGTGGCTGTAAGAAAGGCCTTGTCGGTTCTCAGAATCAATTTGGGGTTGACAAAACTCGATATATTTATTTCTTACTTTGGGACACAGTCAAAGGTAGACAAATTTCTGTTTCGGTTCTTATAATTTGCCACCTGGATTTAAAACACATTCAAAACAATTACCTTCCACTTTCGAAGATAAGAGAATGGCATTACATGTAACCAATATCTATTAGACCAATAGATTTGCAGTTTAAGACATGCTCTTAAAAAGGAAAATAATTCTCTTGCAAAAAGTCTCAGGAGTAACAAGTGGATATTGCACAGGATTCTGAGCACAAAACCAGAGCACAAAACCCCACAGACGAAACCCCAATCCTTCCAGTCCTGTACGCCAACCAGAAATTTCAGAGGAGAAGCAGAGAAATGCAAACTTAGCAAGAGATCAATCCAGTAACTGCAGTCAAATGATTGCTCTGGTTCAACCTTGGAATTCCAATCTTGTGGTTATTCTTGGGAACCAAACCTGTTTGTTTGGGAGGGCTTTTAAAGGTACAAGATTATGTCTCCAGGCTTAATTAAACAGAAGGCAAAACGTGAAGGAGAGGAAACTCACAGGATAGAAACATCAGTGATACACTAATTTAAGTTGAGGACTTAACTCCAAAAGCATAAATCATTGCTACTAAGCTTAAACAGAATTTTCTCCCAAGAACCCCAAAAATGAACTTCAAGCTCAAGTCCTCTCACCCTCAGAGTAAATTAAAAGAATTTTGCAAATACATCCTGCATGGTAAAAGTGAGTAAAAATAAAAAAATACATTAAGCTAATTTGAACTCTGTGTTTCTGATTGAGAAGTGCCCTACATTTGGTTTCAATCTTGAATTTTTTCTTAACTAAGAGCAAAGAAAGGGAAAACAGCTTTATCCATGTTTCAAGGAATTTTCTATGAATGGGCTGCGACTTGCTATGGCATGTCATGACTGTCCCACTCACTGTAAACACCTTCTTTGTTTTATAAACGTATAATATTTTTATACTTAACATTTAATTCATATTAACCACCAGATGCTTCTTACACCCACAACATACCCGTGGACGAAAGAAACCTCTACGTAACAGAGCAAATCCCTTCATGTGTTTTGAGGTTCATCTGTAAGGATAAAGGATGTTTCTAGAAAATATTTTTTTTCTTTGTAATGAATTGTAGAATTGATCCTAAATTATTTTATTTAAATAATTACATAGAATGTTATTTGGCTCCAGGGCCTCTGGGTAAAACAAATACACAAAAATCAGAGGAACTGGAAATTTCATATTCATTATGTTTCAGAAAACCAATAATATAATGAAGTTTTTTGTTTGTTGTTTTAGATTGGAGTGGGGGTTTTTTCTGTGCCCAGAGGTATTTTGTGTTGATCGCTTCATCTAAGCCAGGAAATGGTTTCCTATTTGTATTTTATTACTAAGAGCTTCCTGAAACTATTATGGGAGAATAGTAACAAAAATACTGCTCCTTGTGACGTTGCATCAGCACTTCTGTTACTTTGGAAATCGTTATGCTGACACAACAACCAAACAACCTTAACTTACTACATGAATCAAGCTACAGGATATAAGATGAGGAAAAAGCCAAGATGTGCACTACAAAATAACACATTGCAATGTATGAAAAAGGTACCTGTAACACAGCTGGAAGGAAATAGGTAGAAATGGGGACAAGGAGAGCATAGTTTTGTATACCTTTGTGTCCATGTCCTCTGTGTATGTGAGAAACAAGCAGTTTGTCCAACTAAGACTTATTAGATTTGCCCATCATTCTCTAGTGCCAAATTCATGGTTACACTGCTGGTTCCAGCTCTCCTTATCAGTCCTGAGAGCGGGGAATCTGTACTGTCAAATCTCAAGATTATCAACACTGCTCTGATCCACAACAACTCATTCAGAGTTGTGATGGCTGTTTGTTTACCCAGGCATGGTTGGAGCACAGCCTTGTGCTTCATCTCCTCTTCACAAAGGAAATTCAGCACAAACTGTGTGGTCTGCAGGGGACTCCTGACTGCACAGTTATTGTTCAACATCTACACTGTAGCATTACCTTGTGCCTGCACTGGAGAACTAATCAATCTGTATCTTTAGATATATAGTACAGCATTCCATGGTCTTTGAATCTAAATCACATTATAGAGAGAACACAGCACTCTATTAATTCTTAATCCAAAATGAAGGAGATTTGTTCCACACTGGAAGAGCACAAGTACTTTCCAGAGGGGGAAGATATGATTCATAGAGCTAGTGGGCTTTTCCCTGATACCATAAAATAAAATATACATCAGAATATTGACTTCAATGAAAACAAAAAGCCAACAGCAACAAGCACCAGGAGTTGAGTGTGTTCAGCCTGGCATGCAGGTTCCTTAAATCTCTGCCAGCACCAAGAGACTGGTGCAGGGAAGATGCAAACATTACTGTGAGATACAGCATCTTATCAATGCTGTGAGAAGCCAATATTAAAGACAGAACATCAAGTAGAGACACTACAAGTCACAGTTTAGTTCAGTTTGTACAGAGACATTCGTGGATGGTAAAAAGCCCATCACTATTTTAACATGACAGTAATTCTTGCAAGAGGAACTCTACAGACAGGGGATGTCAGTTGAGACTGATTTACACCTGCTCCACTGCACACCAACTTCTGGGATTCCTGACTGGTACTTGGTGACAAGGTAGCCCAGAACAACACAAGGCAACAACACACAAGACTGACCAGGTTTTGAAGCCATCTCCCACCGTCTTTCTGCCTGCTATCCCTCAATACTCCAGGCTCACAACGAAACGATTTTGTCTCTGTAATATGGAGAATGCTTCAGTGAATGAAAGGATTTTGTCTCTCTGATAGGGAGAGTGCTTTGATGGTAAAGGCAATACCTTTTGTCTTTATGGATGTCAATTGGCATGTACTTTTCTCTGGCAAAGGAGCCATTGGAGACTCAAGCCCCCCTGCCAATGCCCAACTTCCCACACTGAGGACTGCTAGGTGGAGTCAAAAGTTGCTGCCACATGCAATCAGACTTAATAAGCAATATCAGAGATAAGAAGCAAACCAATTTTTATTTATCCTACTAGTGGTGTTCCATGAATTAAGGCTTACTTAAAAGATCTTTCCCTAAATCATGCATTGAGCACCTAATTGTTCCAATAATGAGAGGGTTTACACAGTCAATCAGTCAGAAAGAACTAGAATTCAAGAACATAATCACTTCTTATCCCCCTCAAAAGGAAATATCAAACACTGTGAAATGGTACAAAGTGTACTCCTGAACTCAAAAACTGACAGAAGGTACAAATATGAATACTTCAGGTCAGGATAGATTTTCTACTGATTTCTGTTAAAACAGAGCATGTGGTACTTCATAACAGCAAAACACATGACAGGATTTTGGAATTCACAGATCAGTGAAGACACACCAACCAAAATTACAAGTTTTCCTTTAAGGTTAAAACAAAACCTCCAACGTTATTGATATTTTTCCTATCAGCCATGGTAGCAGATTGTGCTGCTTTAAACTGAGACAGTTAATTTTTTCCACAGTAACTGGATTTGGCTTTGTGCTGGAAATACTGTGGATAACACAGGGATGTTTTTGTTATTACTGAACAAATACAAAGCCAATGTCTTTTCCACTCTTCACTCCACTAGTGAGTGGGCTGAGGGTGCCCATGGACCTGGTAGAGGACACAGCTGACCCAGGGGATATCCCGGACCATATGGCCTCATGTTGAACATATAGAGCTGGGGAAGAAAGAAAGGAGTGGGACGTTCAGAGTAATGCTATTTGACTTTGTCTTCCCAGTTCACCACTCTGTGTGACGCATCCCTGCTCTCCTGGGGGTGCTGAGCACCTGGTGCAAGTGGGAAGCAGTGAGTGATTTCCTTGTTTTACTTTGCTTGCAAGCACAGCTTTTGCTTTACTTAGTAAACTGCCTTGATCTCGACCCACGACTTTTCTCACTTTTACCCTTCCAGATCCTCTCCCCATCCCACCAGAAGTGAGTGATCAGCTGCTTGGGGCTGAGTTGCCATCTGGGGTAAAACCACAACAGGTATGAAATCCCTGCCCTCTG
This sequence comes from Empidonax traillii, assembly GCF_003031625.1. NCBI lineage: Eukaryota > Metazoa > Chordata > Aves > Passeriformes > Tyrannidae > Empidonax > Empidonax traillii. The sequence continues at coordinate 1,723,611 of NW_020955225.1, forward strand.
GGCCATTGTTTGCTTGTTTTCTCATTGTAGTTTTGATAACAAACACTATGTATAATTGGACTCTGGTTTTGTGTAAACTCATTAAGCTGTAGCCAGGGGCTGAGTCAGTCTTTAACTCCTTGCACTGTTTGAAACTATGAGTAGCAGCTTCTCAGCTATCAATTCACACTGAAAAAAACATAAACAAGCACCCTTAAACGACTGAAAAGGAATATCAAAAACCAACCAGAACTTAAAAAGGTCCAAGAACCTAATCCAAGTACCATGTACATTAATCACTAGCAGGAAAATCATAGAGATTAAATCCTTGTCTGCCTATGAACAGAGACGGAATAAGATTTTGCAACCATTTGTTGCATATGGTGTACAAGCTAGAAAACAAAGCAGTTTGTAGAGATGGGTGATTTAAAGGTCCCATTCCCTCCCCACACATTCAACTGTCAAATGTGACAGACTTAATGAACACTAACACAAAACAAAACACTACTAAAAAAAAGTCAAAATGGGATTGTCATTTGCCAAGTTACAAACAGTAGAGCAGATCTACCTGAAGCTCTTCAACATACCATGAGAACAGGACAAAAACACATGAACTTTAGAACAAGATTTCCAGATATACGAAGGGGAAAAAAGAAGGAAATAAGTTTGAAAAACATCAAACAGCTGCAACCATAACTTCAAAAATCCTACAGGAAATCACTGCAACCTAGTGTAAATTCATATTACTTATGTACAGTGCTAGGAGCACATGTAAACACACACACTGAAGAACACTGTCAATTCTGAAGGAAGATGAGAGGTTTGCAGAAAGCAGTGTGTGTCTGTTGGTGTGATGCACAATCAGGAAACATGCTGAGCTCCCTCTCGGGATACAGCAAGAGAAAATCTTTAGAAAAAAAAAACACATATAAAAAAGACTTCATACTGGCATGGGCACTATGCAACAAACTTGTGAACACCTCTTCAAAAGACAACAAAAGCGTGTGTACAATGAGTCTGCCCAGAAACCAAAACATGAGAGCAGTGACTGAACTCCAGACAGATTCCAAGGGACTGAGTGCTCCCACATTAGTCTGACAAGTGCCATGAAAACAGTTCACTAACAGAAAAAAATGCTTTTGGCAGTGTAAGGGTATCACAGGGTGACATCTATTTTCCCCAATTTCCTCAGTGTATCTTACTTATTCTCTAAAGCAGAGTTATGCCTACAGGTCATCTGGTGCAGCTGCTACATTGAAAGAAAGAAGAAACTGCCTCTTCTAGAGAACAACCAAGTACACTCACCTAGGAAGCTCCTTGGAAAGAGAAATACAGTAGGGTGGGGAGAGATCCCTTAAGCATGAAAGATGTGGTACAGGTGCAGATTGACAGAGCCGAGGATAAGGACTCAGAAGTCCTTAGCCTGGAACAAATCAGAAGCCTTAGTCACCACAGTGAGGAAATAAAGTAAAAAATGAAGAGTTAGTATCAGGTTTACTTCATGAGAAGAAACCGCTGAAAGTTCCTGGGTTAAAAAGCAAGACCAGAGGACAAGGTTGCTACAATCTGCAAGAACCCCAACTGATGGCTTTCCAACTTCCATTTCTCTCACATATCAGTTTTTCCCAGAACACATCTAAAAGAACTATGTAAGGTCTTGCTAAAAAGAAAATTATGCTTATGACACTGAAGACTTGGATATCACCTGGCAAATTAATATTCTTCAAATAAAGGTTATAAGTTCCAACTTTAGTCTGGCAAGGTCCTGTTACACTTTAATCATCCTCTAATAAGCTTTCACACTTTGAGAATCAGTTCAAATGTGAATTTGCACTGGGTTTCTAAGTATATTTAGAATTAGTTATAAAGAACATTTCTGTCAGACTGCTAAGCCTTGATTCCAAGCAAAAAAAAAAAAAAAAAAAAAAAAAATAAAGTCCTCAAAAGACCAAGTTAATTTTCCAAATAAGAGCTACTGGAATTTGGGCAGTAAATGGTCGTGTAATGGGCTTAAGCCTCCTTCATTCGGGTCTAGCTGTAAACCAGGCCATCCCTGCTTTCCCTACTATATTTCCTATAAAGTGAAATTTCACATATTTTTCTGACTAGCAAGTACCTGCACTACTTGTTCACCACTAACTGTTGCCATTTGGTATCTATGTGAACTTCATTATACATTTTTATTATTAAGATGACAGCTAACCTAACCTGCAAGATTGCTTTTATACTGGTGCTACAAGAATTACCAATGATTGAATATTGTTTCATTCTTCTACAATATCTTTTCAATTTTGTTGGAGGGTGGGTCAGCATTCCTTGTGTATGTTTTGCTTTGCTGGGTTTTGTGGTGTGATTTTGGGTTTGTGCCTTTTTTTTTTTTTAAGAGAATTTGAAAGATTTGTTCCTATTTTGAGATATGATTCAGCAGCACTGCGTGAAGCTTTTCAACAAGTGAGTTAGAATTCTTCCATCCTTTTTTAGCAGAAGAAAGAGGTTGTGTGGGAAGGCATGTGGAAAGTGTGGGAGTTCAGAGAACGTTCATTATGTAACTCAGCAGGGAATAGAAATTCAAGAAGCAGGAAGAAGCCAGCAGCATGAGTAGTCCAGTCAGCACTATGTAAGAGTGAGCCACTGCATCTTCAGAGTCTCCGAGTTAGGTGTCCTCCCTCTCCTTCTTAACAAAGCTGCCACTTCCTCAGATTCAAAGCCAAAAGGGATCCTTACAAATCCTTCAGCCACCACTGAAAAGGTCATACTGGCCAAACATGAGAAGTACAAAATCATCTTGAATACCTTGCATTAATCTTTGAGAGTACTGTCTGCTTCTCTGGGCTGTCTGTTCAACTTGAGTTCATTTTAGCTGGAGGTGCATTTGCTGTAATTCCAGGAAACCTAAAAATCTGGATACCAATTTTATAATCAGAACTGCCTTAATTATAGCAATGTACAGTAAAACTAGAAGGTGTAAGGAATCCTCACCAAGTCAGAAGCTGTGCCAAGTGAAAATTGAAGTGTTAACTAACTTCACATAGAGCAGAAGGAAGTTTGTTTCTACAGGAATATTTACAGCTAACCCAGAAACACTCCTGAATTTAAAGGAAAAGCATTAGCAACTGATCTGGATGAATCCAGTATCCTATGGTTGCTCAGCTATCAAGGACTCTACACACGTGCACATCAAAGTCTATTGTGATAAAAAGAATGAACCAAATTAAACAATTGTCTCTTGAACCACAATGTGCAGCGAGAACACAATGCCTTTTACAGCTGGATTAATACACTTCCTCCAAATTAAATACTGCCTACAGAAGAAATTAACTTCCAGAAAAACAAGCAGAATAGACCACAGAAAAAGCACACAAATTTCTCAGTAATTATGGGTTGTAATCATGGAGGTCCTCCTCCCACTTCAACATCGGAGTTATCACACATAGGTTTGCATATCACTTCTATGACTTGATGGGGGGGAGGGGTGAGTAGAAAAAAAATTCCTTTTCCACAATATTGAAATGAAAAACACATTTACAAGGAAGCAGGTTAAAATGTAAAAATGCAATCTCTGTGCCTCTTTTCTGGAGCATCTGCTGCTGGAAAAGTTCTTGACAAAGTTTTATTCCTTATGGATGTTTAGCTCACACCTAAGAAATCCCCACGGAAATAGCATAGCTCTCTCTGTCTCCCCATCTTTGTAAGTAACTGTTCTCTATTAACTTCAGTATATTGCTGCAGAAAGGCACCAGCAGCTTTTGCATGGACAGAAAACTCCCGAAGCTGTGTTTTTTTGCATTTGGGCTGGTAGAACTGGACAAAATTACATGCATGTGTTAAGGTATTGCTAATATGTCATCAAAACTGCACAATTGGGAAATTTAAAGATTGGTAGCACAAGCTCAGTTGTGACATTTCCCACTCAATAGAAATATTTTTTATTTTAGATAAAGTGTTGCAACCATTCTGTCTACGCATTTAGACTTAGAACAGCCAAATTAACTTTTAGTGATAATTTCCTGTGAGCGTTTATCCCCATGTCTTTTCTCTTATTTTTTCTGATTATGCTTTTTCACATTCTGGATTAGCATTGACCTACTGTCTATTCCTGCACATTCCAGCCCTCAATCCACTCCCACATACTCCTTCCCCTCTCTTCTTCTTTAATTCTCTCTGTGGGTTCTCTTCCCTCTCCAACATCTATACACCTTTTCTCACTTACCTTCCCCCCACGTACACTGGGTTGCACACAACAACATTTTGCAAAAGCAGATTAACATGCTGCATCATTCATGTTTTCCTGAAAGCTTTCAAAAGAGTCACAGAACACATTAGAGGAATCATCATCATTTGGTATTTGAGCCACTGAGTTTCACAGTCTCTGCTGTTCTTACAGTTCCTAACAGATGTACATTAGCACTAGGGCTGTTTATTTGCCCTCCAGCAAATTGTAAAGGCTCAGCTGTAGCAGACCATGATTGATTTGGGTGTGATGCAGCTCTATGGCTAAAGACACTGAAGTGTTAGTTAAGTCCTCCCCAACAGGGCTTCTGCCTTCCTTAGTTCTTAATATAGAAACCACTCCATTAGCAGTGCAAACAGGATCTCATTGGAAAACAGTTATAGCAAAGACCAACACTGTATAACAAAAAAAGGATCCAACATAAAATTTCTAAGTTAACTGCACACAACTATTTCATTAACTGTAGAAAGCGTGAAAACTTTTGCTCACATTCAGCCAGTTCTAAAGAGAAAGTTTTCTTTAAATTTAGAAAACACGTAAACACTATGATTCAATCTAGTTCAAAAAGATCTTTAAAAAAAAAGAAAAATTACCCAAAAATCAATAAAACAAACAAAAACCTCAACTCAACACACGCTCCACAGGGTAGTCAATGCACCTCAACACAGTCAAGGCAAATTAGATGAAAAAAAGAGAAGTCCTCATAAAACCATATATTTGGCATTTTCCTTTGTTCCCCTCCTGTCACCATACAGAGCCAGAATATAAAGGCATTTCCTTTTTGGTTGAGAGCAAATTGCCTTCAGTAACTGATTTTCTCTTCGAATTGCAAGTAAAGGAATCAGAGTATCAGAAATCTTATATCTGCCTCAGTTTGCTAAAACAAACAATAATTATGAGAAGGAAAGAACTCCAAAATGGAACAATTCGTTTCCAGCACTTGAAAGCAGTGAAAATGTGGAGGCAAATACAGAGGAATACTAGAAGAGGGAATGGGTGGAATAGCTCTGCTTCCTCGCAGGAGATCAAACCCCAGAGTTAAAATACTTTTAGCAACTGTGAGCTAAATCTGGCTTTTCCTCCTTTGCCTGCTTAATTGCAAAAACCTCAATCAACATTTCTCACACAGGCAATCAGGTTCTGGAATGTGCTGGACTGACCTCATAATATCAGGCTCTGGGGTGTGCTGATGGCAGACTTTTGTCTGTAACAGCAAAATACTGCTCCAATTTGTATTAAAATAGCTGCATATGATAGAATAAAACACCAGGTGTGATTGTCTGATGATTTGGACATTCATCTAGGAATCAGTGCATTGTGGTTGTCAATAGGTATTTGTTTATACCAGCCAGAAGGGAATTAACAGAAGAGAGTAAGAGCATGAACACCACCTAGCATGGGGGTTACTAAAGTGACATAAACAGAGGTAACAGCTCAAAACTGGGCAGAAAAAGACATGAAGTACAGCTCTCACATTCTAAAGGATTAATAAGAGAAATCGCCACAGCCCACCACCAGTGACTGTGACCATGTCCCCGGAGAAGAGCTCAATTCCTAGACTGCATACAAAGAAAAACAATGGGAAGGCAGGGACACATTCCTACAGACCGTGATTCAGAGCACCTCCATTAGAATACTCCAGCTTCTGCAGGCCTGTTGGCTTGCCAGACACAGCTAAATAATTCAGGGAAACTTATCCAAAAGGTATGGAGCACATAAGTTTTTCCACCTTTCATTTACAAATCCAGAGAGGAGTTAGACAATTCTCCTACGGGCACACATGACAACACCTCCTTGATGCACTGTGCTGCTGGACTGCTCCCTACAGCCACATTCCAGAGTGCAATCATCTCTCAAGTACTGGAAATGGAAAGGGGTAGCCAAGTGTTACTAGTTCAGCTTGTGCTGAAAGTAAGTATGTTCCATCTGTAACACCTTCCTCCTTTCTTTTTCCTCCAGTCTAGGATCTGACCTGAAAATCCAATAAATGGGAAAGGAGTAGCTTTTTGTAGAGTTAGAACGAACTTGGCTCCTGCTAAATGACTCACATAGTTTAGTTTGAGAATAAACCCTAAACTTAACACACATGTCATCCTGGGAAACAAAGTTGGACCAAAAAAAAAAATAGAACAACACATGTGTCTAAGATGAAGAAAAAAGACAAGTTCATAGTAACAGATGTTTTGTACATCATTTCTTTCATGTCAACAGTTTAATCTCTAAATATTAAAGTAGTATTAACTGTACCAGTCAAAATCAGCTCTCAGATACAAAAAATATACTGGCCTTAAACATATGCACAGAGTATATGGGTGCATCATCTTTTGTACTTAGACTGTTTGGATATAATACAGTTGCTCTTCAGAAAAAAAAAAAAAAAGGCACTACCAAAAAAAACTACCAAAACCCCAAACTTGTGCTGCATCCCACTATCAAACAGCTTTTCAGTTTAACTGAATCTTCAATTCCCCAAAAGAGCAATACACATAATTGCCTCCTGCTGTTATTAATGCATAAGGATTTGTTTGCAAGTATTTGGGTGTGTAGATACATTTTGAGGCTTGCTGCTGAATTGCTACAATCTAAGTGAAATCCTGAAGTCAGCTTACCTAATCTAATGTTGGGCAGAAATGGGCAGAAATAAAATGACTGCTCCTATTTCTGTCTGCAGCTATTTACACTTGATGGTATTTTTCTCAAAATACATTCTAGAGTCCTTGATCATTCTTATTCAATTGCATTCAGTGAGATTCCACTGCTGAGTTCAATACAAAAATGTCTGTCCAATGAAAGACTATGTTCCTGAACTTCTTGGTCTGATGTACATAAAATATTTCCACTAAAGCAGAATTAGACATAACCAGAAACCGGGTTCAACCTACAAAGACTTAAGCATGAACAGCTTACTTGAGGACAAACTATCAAAGTAAATTGGTGAAAGCAAAAATATCTTTCATTTACTAGATTTTCTTTTGTCACACACACTCTTCCTTCTATAGTATTTTCCATCCACACACCTAGAAATTCTTTGCCAGAAATGAATGGGTTTTTTGGGGTTTGGGTGTGTGTGTTTTAAGAAAAAGACTACACAATGTTCACATCGAGGCACAGAAAACTGTCACAAAGAATTCAGGGTCCTGCAAGAGAAGGGCATTTATCAGAATGGCACTTGATCAAAATTTGATAAAGTCAAGTCCCAGCACCTGGAACCAGTACTGTAATTCAACAAAGGTGTTTTGTTCTTATTTTATTAGCAAGGAATTAAAACACTCAAGCCCACTAAAAGTAAGAAGCACAGTGGCACACAGGTACCAGAAACCATCATTAAGAACAGTAGAGTGTCTTGAAACCATTAACAGGGTCATTCACAAAACTTGGTTTTAAGATTGTGGTGCCTGAAGACTATATTCATCAGTGACTATCCAAAGTAGCTTTTTAGCCTTTTGTGCACCATTAGAAGCAACTGGTTTCTGTGTTTGCAACATTTAACATGAATCAATAAACTGGAATCAATAAACAAGGTAATCCTCCTCCTTGATCTGTGAAACAAACCCCACCAGCACAGGTGCAGCAGATAACAAGCAGTGACTGCTCCCACAGAAAATGGGGGGTTATCCTTTTCTGGTATTTTAGCAAAAATATCAAAGACTCGAATTACATCTTCAGATTAAGACAGTTCATAGTTGTATTTCTGATCCACCTAAGAAGCATGCCCTAATCCCAAGAAAATCATAATCAAAACCTGGTCAAGTTGCTGAACAACAGACAACCTTGATGGCAACCACAAGACACATGGTTCCTGTTTTCTGTATTTTGTATAAATACACCCCCCCAAACACATAATGCTTTCATTCCTACATGTAAGAAAACTATTCTGAAGACTAAAGAAAACATACCCATTACACAAAGTAGTCATTTCAGTGACACATTCATATTATAACTCAGTCATATTAAACATGAATGTACAGCGTCTTTGCTACCCAGGAAAGTAACTTTGTGTAGTTCTTCAGAAGGCAATGAAATATTTTACTAGAAAAGCACCATGTACCTCCTTGAGCATTTAATAAGTATCTTAAATGTGTGAATTTCTGAAAATCACAGTTTGAATCTACTTGCTGCTTATTACATACTTAGGAACTTCATTATCATTGTCAAGACCAGACTTAGCCAAGACAGAAGGAAACCAGTCAAGAATCGTTAAAACCCTCAAACCTTTGTTACCTTAAAACATAGAACTAAGAACCAGCCATGAAATCATCTTTAAAGAGTGCAACTTCTTAGCAGTAAACACCAATTTACCAGTTTCACTGTGCTCAAAACGGCAGCCTCCCATGAAAGGCAGAACAGCTTTCCCTGTTACCTTCTTCCTCTGGTGATAAAGTTAGAAAGCAATACTTACTTTGGGCCTTTTCCATACAATCCACAATTAACAGAAACACGACTGCTTCGTGGCAGTAAAAAACAACACAAAACAAAAAAACCAGAACAACAACAAAAAAAAGCTCAAAAACTTAAGAGGTACATATTGTATGAAGGATAAAAAAAAGCGTACAACTAGAGAGCAAGAAAATGTAGTCAAACTCTGAGGCTTCCTGACCAGAAGGCACCTGAAAGGGCATCCACACATAAAATACAGTAAAGTATCAGGCAGTAAATGAGGAAAAAAAAAGTAGAATTCGTGGACAAACAACTCGCAGAAACTCATCTCAGTTTCTTTCTCTAAAATAGTTGTATTAAAGATTGTTTTTATATCTTTGCTATTAAAACCCAAATATTTTTCTAACCGAAGACATCAGGATTCTTTGATTCAAGCACAAAACACCTTTCTACTCCAAAAGAGAGTCTATGGGACACTCCTCAGTGAGCTGTGAACTACAGCCATTATTCATCTGGGAGCAGTTTCAGGAGGTCACTCGCAAAGAGAGGGTTTAACGATTCTGCACAAATACAGCAATATAGGCACAACGTTTGTTTTGAAGATGTCAAACTGAGAAGCCTTTCTGTGTTAAATTGTTGTCTAGCCAGTATTGCCCAGCAGCTGGCACGGAACAATTACAGTAAAATGTCAACACCTCTAATTTCTTGCAATGTGTATCGTGCCTTTAATTATGCTGCTGATTCTTCTCACCTTCTTTGAGAAGGGGGAAAAATACAAAGGAAGAAAACAAATGTGAAGTCACTTATTTGAGAGCAGGATTCAGCACAAACTCACAAAACTGCAGCTGCAATACTTGCAATTTAGTTTATTACATGTTGCAAACTTCCTTCTTTCTCTGCTTAACCTTCCTAAGTTACCAAGCACCTTTATTCTTTCAGATGCTGAAATATCTCATATCAGTATACCTGCTACTAAGTCACGATGTTCACAGTTCTTCTCAAAGACAATAATTAAAAATACAAACTAATGAACAGAGAAAAGGGAATAGGAAAAAATACATAATGTAATGACAATGATAGGTCTCAAACAGCAATTTTTCATCAATATCTATTTTTCATGCAGTAATTATAAAGTTAATCTGTTCTTCTATGACAAAAAGGCACCTTCACATTATTAATGAAAACTAATATCTGTAATATTAATTTTAAATAAATAATTCATGCAATAATTTATATACTAATAATGTAATTAGACCAAGGTTATGATCTCTGAATAGTAGATCAGTACTCAGTTCATGTTGGTATCTACTTTCCTCTGACACAATGTTTCTGGAGGCTTAATTAAAGCCTGCAGCATGTTTCAGCCTTTATTCATTATATAAATATTCCATTCCCTCTTTAGACTCGTCTTCGTTCCTGCCCAAAAGAACTAAATTTAACTTTTTGGCTGCACAATTGGTGAGTACAGGAGAGGTGCAGGAGGAAAGTACCTGCTGTGCCCTATGAGCAGCAAACTTTTTTCAAGAAGTCTGTCTTATGTAGCAGGTCTGCTTCAGAAGACTCTTTCCCTGACTACACCAAGTCCATTGCAAAGTTATGGAAGGCACAGATAACATGTGTAAAATCCGACAGATACCCCAGGAACAAGCAACACATTTACCTGCAGTAACTCCCCTCCCTCGAGGGGTCCTCTCAGCACTGAGATCTCCTGCTCCACGGGGCCAGTTTGCCCTTGGAGCAGTGATAGGACAGAAACTCAGTTTACAACACAGCCAAGTGCTACTTTTCTGCTCCCTAAAATCAAGGTTCTCAACAGCCACACCCATCTCTGTACAAAAATCCGTGTAGCTCCCCTTAGACCAAATGACCTCTCTTTGTAAAACAAGTTAAGGGAAAACAAGTTTTCTTCTCCTGCTTGAAACTACCTCTCGGTTTCCGAACTGCAGGGGTTGGTGGGGAGGAGGAAAGGAGAAGGAAAAGCCATAACTGAGCCTCTAATTACCTTTTCTAAGAAAAGCTCTTTAGATCCTTCCCTACTCAAGACCATTAACTGATGTTTATCATATGGACAAACCACATTATCTGCTTAATTAATTCTGATTAAGTTTGGACACGAGCAGCACTGCACTGAAATGTTTTCTCAGTGGCCCATAATGGTTGTAGTGCTGTTCCATTCCCAGACTAGTGTCTGTAGCATATAGCACCACTATTCATCAGAAACTATCTATGCAGCTCAGACGGCAAGGAGTATAAACCAGAGGGGAAAACACTGCACTGTTTTCCACCCTTAACCATCCGTATTCTTACTGGATAACTCTTGGTTGATTATTCTCCTCCTGATTCCCATCAACAGGAGCCAGATAATCCATCTGCTTTTCAATCCATGGACTGACTGTATAAAAAAAAATATTCTTGATTGCCTGAGAGCCTTCCTCTACACCCAAATACTTACCCCATAAATTTCCTTGGAAATTTCCAAGGAAAAGTTTCCCACTGCATCCGGAATATATCCAGCAATTTAATTCTGCAAACTTGTTAATCAAAACAATTATATCTCTTCTCAAAATAGTTATATGTAAGCACAAATTCCAAGGAGGCACTTAATTACTGAGTCATTTCCAGTTCACTTTTTATTTATACACTTAAGAGAAAACCTTAACTTCAAGTCTATTATGAAGTTTTAATAGGGAAAACTGAATAAAACTGTCATGTCAAATATGACAAAGATCATACAGGGTAAAGAGAGAAAATTCTGGCTAAAAAAAAAATCCTGATTATTATAATTTTAAGAACATCTACCTTGTTAGTTCAATTGAAGATGACTAGCTTTTATAAAGTATAAATGTCTAGAAGAGTAAATTATGTTGATTATTTCCTTAAAAGTGAAACAGGCTTTCAAAAAGGTTGTGGGAGTCACTGTAGGTTTGATAAGACTTCACTTATTAGGAAGGAGGAAAAAAAAGACCAGTGAAGGAACTTGACAGTCAGTAATCTAAAGTTACATCATTACTTATTGACAGTGACAAGTGCAACATTAAGGGTAAAGGATTACATATTTAAACAAAATGAGTAATTACTGTACACATCTATTTAGCACACATTCAAGAACAAGGTGAACAAGAGGTCTCTTCATTCTAGCTAAAAACTCTATTAGCCTAATTTACAATTACCCACACACTGGAAACAAAGCTGTCAGGGCATAGAAGTGTCACTGGTGACAGTTTACATTACACCAGCGCTCAGATCACAATGGAACTGTTAGCATCAAATTACCACCCCCTCAAACAAACACAAAAGTACCATAGTTTGAACAGCGTAAACCTTGGAGCAATTCCATTTTTTTCCAGATGTGTTTGAATGCTCAAATAAAGTCACACAATGATAATCAATTCTGGTTTTAAAAAGGAGTCTGAGAAAGTACTCAGAAATTCTCTTGGGTTTAAATGCCAGAGTAAACACATAGGGCAAATTTGTAGGGCAAACTTGCAAAGGAGATGACTTAGAACAGTAATTTTATTGAAGTTTTTTAGAAAATATTTTGAGCCATAATTTTATTGGCTTAGCTTGCAAAATCTGTTGTAATTCTACCTTTATAGAAGTGCCTCAATCCATCTAAATTAAATATGTATTTATCTAAATGCATTGTAATCTTGTTTTCCTGTTCCCCACCTCTCATCATTTGCTTGTTATGGTTAAAACTAATGATCACCTTTACTTCTTCCAAGCGGTGATGCTCTCCTGTTGCCTGTGGTGAGTTCTGGTTTTTCCTTTTATACGAACACTGCTATAAAATGATATTATCAGGTCTGTTTTTACTTCACATTAGGTTTTCAAGAGGAAAAGAAAAAGTCAAAGCTTGCATCCACTGTTATCAACACTATAACGGAATCACATATCGGATCTTCTTGCAAAGCTTAAATTACATGTTAATCCAACCAGGCAGTCAATAAACAACACATTCCATTACAATTCTGACAGGAATGTTTAGTTTATGCCATGCCTAAAAATTAATAAGAGAGTGAACATTAAGTTAAAATTGTGAATCCTTTCAGTAAACTTGCTAGCATACATTCTATTTGAAGAGAGTCAACAGCAGGGTCAGAGTCAACCTTCTAGTGGAAAATTGGCACTAATTCCTATTCTTCCAAGTTAGAGCAACTTCTGTGTTTTAACTATGGAAATAGTACAGCTATCAACCATAGAACTAGTTAACAGGTAAATTAAGACATTTTGAACCACAAAGACTTGTTAAAGAGGTGCTACTATGTCAGTGACAAGAGTAACCAAAGAAACAGCCTTGTATGTGAAAGGACTGGGTATGTAGTGTGATGGTGTTACAGTTATTGTGTTTTATTCTCTTCAAATAATCAAAATTACAGAAGACAAGTAAAATATTAAATATTTTGATTATAATTAACAACAGTAAAAGAGTGGAGAGTTTGCTATGCAGGGTATGGAACAAAGGTAAGGATGGAAGTGACAACATTTATTAATGACCAGCATTGGAAAGCAACTGTCATAGCAGGGGTACCCACTTTACACAATAAAACATAAAAACACACCCCTCACCATTTTAAATCCCACAGTTTACGTTCTCCAAGGTTTTAGAGGTTTTGTGAGGTTTTTTGTTTGGTTGATTTGTTGGGGTGGGGTTTTCTTGTTTGTTTGGGCTTTTTGGAGTGTTGTTTTTTTTTTTTTCTTCCTGTCTCAGCTGAACAAACTGTCCTTGCACCTTCCTGAAATCAAATAAATAGTTAAAATACTTGATTCTCATCTTTGCTCAGCTCTGGGGCAACCTGCCACTCTCACAACTCTTAACAGCTTCATTGATCCTGAAAAACTTAGCATTTTGGGAAGTCGTTAACATAAAAAGAGAGTTATAAAACACCTGCTACCAACCTGCCATTAACACTCACTTGCTGACTCAGCATTGCAGGAAGCAGTACTGCCTCAGCAAGTATCTTAGCAGGAACCCAACCTAAACCATTAAGAAGGCTGAGTCTCCTTTAACATGGACTCGGCTTTACAAGTCACAAAGAAAAGTTTGCTGTAAATAAATATGGGTATTGCTTTCTAAAAGGAACAGTCTTCTAGATACTATCAAAAGATGAACTCTGACAAATCTAGACAAGCAAGATAAGAGCACAGTCACAGCAGCATCCAGCATACAAGCATATTTACCATCTTAATCTACAATATTCAGGGTTGTTGTAGCAATTTTGTGAGATCTAGCAAGAAAACCTGCCTCTACCGACATCCTTAATTTGTACCGTGCCAGCAGCACAGTGTGTAGTCATAGTGTCTGCGGTGGATTTCCTCCCCCATCATGCAGTGAGAGGGACAGTGGTTGATGTTATCTCAGTCAGCCACAGAATGTGGAAAAAATCATGTTCACTACAACCTTCAGCAGTTCCAGGTTTACCAGGAGCTGCTACACTCTTACCTGTCTCTCTGTGACAGTTTCCCCTCAGAAGGAGACAGTTATTCAGAAACTCATTAATCATATTTCTCTAAGTATATTAAATTTTCAAACCATGAATCTGTATTTCCTTCCCTTGAAGACGTGCTTGTGCTTAGAAAACTTCACTATTGTTTTCAGAGCATTGCTAAAATCAGCCACCCTAAATCTCAGCTTGAGACAACACAGTATGAACACGTCTGCAGCCAGAGCATGTGACCCACAGCACTGGAACAGAACCTTGGGAACAAGTACGACAATAAAGAGAACTGGGAAACTTGGGGTTTAAAATATAAAAGTGCAATAAAAGCAAATGGGTTGAAAGTCTAACGGTGGAATGAAAATTAAGTATTACAGCCCTGGGCATAAAGATCAAGACAGTAACAGCCCACTAAGCTTCTTTATCAGGAAACAATCACTGCAAAAGCATATCCAAAATGGGATATTGGTGAGTCAGGCTAGTCACAAGTTCTCTATAGCACTGTCTTCCTCTCTCGGGCTGTTATGACCTAACTGTTGTTGACAAAGTAGACACAGCTATTTCCCCTTAAGCTATTCCCTTCTATTTTCTTTATATTCATGGTACATGGTTTCAGTAAATAATTGGCAATTATCACCTGCTTGCCGTTGTCATCAAAACACTGCTACTCCACACCTATCCAAAGCAAAGAAAAAGTCTAAACACCATGAACAAAAGCTTAAGTTTGCACACATGAAATGCTCTACAAAACCTAACTTAAAACTACAACTCCAGTGCATTTAACCATTTCTCTTACCCAATGAATTACACTTGCTGATGGTTGAGTACAGCATTTCCAGCAAGCAGCTGCTGAGAGAAATATTAGATATTAAAATAGATGGTTTAGAGAAAGTTATAATATAAAAAGTCCAGAGTCTATAGGGATATACTGAAATGCTGCAAAAGCCATGCAAGCACTCCAGTTTCAGGAAAATATTCCACTAGTTACAGAATTAGCAACATTAGTGCAGAAAGAGAAATAGAGGCTGATACAAGATGCACTGCTACAGCAATGACGAGTTCTGCCAAATCCATTACAATTCACACACACAGAAGGGCAGGAGCAAGGCCAGACCTTTACTTTGTTATTCTAGTCCCCTTGTGCTCCACAATTAAGCTTTAATAGCCATGTGATATTTTTAGCAGTTTTGAATGGACTGCTGTTGCTATTTTTACAAGTACCACCATTAGCCTGCTAAAAGTGTTGGTATGGAAAATGCATTTTTGCTTCTACTACTTAAGGTTGAGTCTTCAAATGACTTTAGGAATGCAAAGCAGTTAAATTAGAGGCAAACTTCTACTGCTGTTTAGGGATTTCTCTCCTTACATTAGAACATCTATGGATATAAAACTAAAGACAAACAAAAGGAACTTAATAGCTACTGGTGTTCAAGTCCTCCCAGAAGGAGAGGGGCAACACAACTATTAAATCTGGTGAACAAAATATTGGTCCTAGACTAAGGAACTTGTTACACTTTAGGATACCTACAGGAAAGCAACAATGCCAACAGAAACTGATTTGTTAACAAATATTAACACAAAACATTACCAGCTCATATCAAAGACAATAGAATATCACTGATGCAACGTTGGGGATTTTTCTCTGTTTGTTGGGGATTTTTAAATTGGTTTTATAATGTTTACTGTGACATTGTTCCTTGTGCTGAACAGCTGAACTTCCTTTTCTGCCGTACAATCTGTTCAATTTCTGCAGTCTGGTGGTTAACATTCTCCCCACATCCCTCATTGTCCTTATCCTGTCTAAGGGAAAATTATTCCAACACTTAGGCTGATAGTTCAGGTTTCTTCTGCCCAGTTACCAGCCATAACAAGTTTTGTTTCAAGCCACTATGACAGTTCTAATTTACAGTTTCTTATCAAGGCAGACACTTGAACAGTTTGACTCACCAGCCAAAGGCCTGGATTCCTGTTCAAGTCTTCTTTTTACAAAGGCTCCAGTTTGGGGGTTGACTAGAACAAAAACCTGACCCTGTTTACAATCATACTGCTAAGAACTGTGCTATTAATCATCTCTCTCAATAGTCTTTTGCAAGCCACAGGATACTCTTAGACTAAAGTATTTCTTAGTCCATGCAAACATGTTTCTATGTGTATTATTTCCTCTTTTGGCTCAGTCTTGACTTCTGAAGAACCCAAAATATTAGGACAAAGTGATAGAGAAGCAGTAGACTACTGCTGAATTTGCCAAGGTCCCTTTCTTCAGGTAAAGGATGTCTGGAATCCTCCCGAGATTTTCATCTTGAATGATACATCTAACAGATTTTCTTCAGTAAAAGAAAAAAATAGTAATAATTAAAAATTTCCCCTAGTCAAACTATTAGCAAAGAAAAACAAACCTTCAGGGTTTGTGTTTAAAAGCTGTTCTGTTATCAAGTTCTGCTACTTCACAGACAGCAAATGCCTGCAGTGTTATGTAAGGGAAACTGTTCTGCAAAAAGACACCAGGTTGTCATCAATGCAATTGGCAGTGGAGTTTGACAGACTCAATTCCTTCCTTGGAGTTATATTAATCATGCATACTGGATCACACAATTGGGTGGCTCAGGGCTCAAGTGTGTTCACAGCACTACATACGCTTTGCTGACTTTCTAACACTTCACTTACTGGCAAGAATACTCATCCAAGTCCCGAATTACCAGCAAATGTTCCTGGAAAGAAATTTTGTGATTTGCACCTGCACCAAAATCCTGATAGTAGAAGTCATACCCATCCTGGGAAGAACACCAGTGTACCAGCTTGTCACCAGAACGTCTAGTCAAAAAACAGCTATTGTTAACTACTGACAAGAGTAACAAATTATCACCTAGGAAGACAGAAGCAAAGATCCTTTAACGTGCAACAATTAATATGTTTCCCATGACAGTTTACAAATTAAAAAGCAAGCTAGCCAAAAGTTACCTAACACAATTTAGAACTTGTTTCAATCATTTATTCAGCTATGACAAAGTTTAAGACTTTGCTAATTACCAGTGATATATTCAATATATGCCACAGCTGTCATTTTTAAGTGTTGTTACTGCTAAGAGAGCAGCTAAATACACTAAGCTTGAATAAAAGCTTATATTATAGGTGTGCAATAATTGCAGAAATATAACTTCTAAACAGCTATTATTACTTTCATACTGCCATACACTACCTTATCAAAGTATCCCTCCAACACAGCAGCAGCAACTATATAAATACTTTCTAGAAGGACATTTCCTGTGGAATGGAAGCATAAATCTATTATTACAGTTTTATTACAGTTCTTGTTTAGTACATGTGTAAACCTAGGTTGGATATGACAACACAAGCTCCAGATGCTCTCTTTCCCAAGTTTTCATACGTAAAACTCATTATTATCAGTTCCTTGGACAGTTTCATCTCCCAGAGTGAGTTTAAAACAAGATCTTCTGACCTTAACTACAGTTGGACATGAAAGAAAATAATGTTAATTTACTTTTTCCAGGAATTACATTAGCATTCCCTCTCCAATCCCAGATTAAGCATCACAGCTGTACAACTTTCTTCTTTCCAAGGTAACTTCTCTTGGACTGCACAAGATCCAGGAACCATCAGTGCACAGAACAGGACAGAAAGCCTGTTCTCCATCCTCTTCTCATGGACACCTCTCTTGGAAAAGGGCAGTTACAAACCCATTTGCTTCTCCACAACTACCAAAGGACGGATTCAACTGCACCCATCAGAGGAAACAATGGGTTTTCTCCCAAATTCTCCTGAGTTTATTGGCTTCCAGAATTTATTTTTCCACACTGCAGATGGATGATATTGTAATTAGTTATGACAGGCGGAGCAGAAAGGTCAGACAGAGTGCTCAGGGGGAGGCAGAGCTCTGGAAAAAGGGATAGAGATTAAAAACCAGGGGGAAGTAACAGCCCACCCAGTGAGATCTTCTAAAGCACCCAACTGATCTTGGAATGCAAATCCATTTTATTTCCCACTAAAACTGATGGCAATATCCTCTATTCCCTAACTTCTACAACAATAAAACTGACTTTTACAAAAATATGCTCAAAAAAACTTGCATTGCTTACTAAAAGGATGCTTAGATTATTTTCTCATCTTT